>NC_057813.1:729496663-729714142 GCF_018294505.1 Triticum aestivum
ACCACAATGATTTGTGTGCTGGTTGCGATCAAGTGCTGGAATCCCCACATCACTTGATACTTGACTGCCCTTTTGCCAAAGAAATATGGTTCAAGACCAGCTCCTTCTTCCCGCTTGCGTCCCAGGATGCTCGGCACGCTTCATCTATCTCAGCTTGGTGGAACAGAGTGGCAAAGCTAAAGAAAAAAGGACACCAAGTGGACGAATGCACGGCGGCAGTTTACGTCGCGTGGAATATTTGGCTCGAGAGAAACAGAAGGATCTTTAAGGATTCAGCGCAACTGTCAACGGATGTTCTTATTAGAGCTAGAGATGACATTAGCCTCCTATCGGAGGCATGGGAGGAGTAGGTCTTTTTGAGTAGTGTGGCTGTTTAGCAGCCCAGGCTAATATTACCATCTGCTTCCCCCCCCCCCCCCCCTCATCCTGTTTTCTGTTGCTTAGAAACTTTGTACAGTTTTCCCCCTCCTATAATGAAAAAGGCAGAGCTCTTGCCAGTTCCGGTCAAAATTTTTTTTTACCCAGAGGACACTAACAGTTTTGCGAGTGCTTCATGGGATGGTACAGTAAAGGTTTTGCATTCTCTCTCTTATTTTTGTTTGCTAAGTAACCTTTTTGCTGCAATGCTGAAGATGGAGTACGTTCAATTTTCTACTGTACCATGAGTGGAAGCTCTTACGGTTGGTATTCAGGTTTGGAGTCTTGATTCTTCCAAATCCAAGTATACTCTGTCTGGGCATTCGCTGGACGTGAATTGCCTGGATTTCTTCAAGCGTGATGGTCAGCAGTATTATTTGATTAGTGGCTGTTGGGATGGGACTGCCAAGGTCCGCTATTATGGTGGGAAGTACGTTAAGACAACATGCTTATCTAGCATTTATAATGTATGTGTGCCTTGTTTTTATTTTCATTTCAAAACAGATATGGGACATGCAGGAGGAGGAGTGCGTTCATACACTCGAACATGGGTCTGGAGTCCTTTCCGTCCTTTCATATGCCAATCTTCCAGTTCTACTTACAGGTACAACACATGGTGCTGTTCATGTGTGGAGCTCCACTGATTTCAGGTAATCAGGCACACAACCGTTATATCCTTATGACCTATACATCACATTGCACATATATGCCGGTTAGCCTCTAGACTTGGTAAATTAGTGTGTCCATATTTCCGAGGCTCAAGACAATACTTCAGCTTGAGACGGGTAAATGTGTTATTGGTTTCGGATGTTTGAATGTGTCAGCAATGTAATCAGTATTTCCCGTTCTTATTAATTTCGGTACTACCACTAGTAGAAAACAGGGCTATGGTTTCGGGCCAATATTCACATTAGTCCCGGTTCAATCACGAACCGGGACTAATGTGAGCATTTATCCCGGTTCGTGCAGCTAAGGCATTAGTCTCGGTTCACTTGTGCCCTTTAGTCCCGGTTTGTGCCTCAAACCGGGACTAAAGGGTGCAATGCCCATTTGTCCCGGTTCGTGCCTTAAACCCGGGACTAAAGGTTGGGGTTGAGACCTTTAGTCCTGGTTCGTGCCACGGACCGGTACTAAAGGTCTCATTTTCAAACTCTACCCCCCCCCCCCCCCTTGGATCGCCTTTTCAGTTTAAAAAAAATAAAAGAAAATGATGGAAATGTAAAAAAAATAAAAAAAAATAAGTTTCCCATGTGATATGTGGTCTAGTTGTTGGGAAAATTTGCAAATGTGAATTTCGACTTTATTTGCAAAATCTCTATGGAATTTGTAAATATGGGCATAACTTTTGCATACTAACTCGGATGAAAAAGTTTTTTATATGAAAAATCATCTACTCGAAAAGTTACATCCAAATTTAACTAGGGAACCCCGTTAAACATTTTCAAAATCCTCAAAAACCTAACAGAAAAAAATTACGTGGCTTTTAAGATCTAGAGTGGACAAAATCGAAAAAATTTCAAACTGTGGTCAAACAATGGTCAAACTAATTATTCTAGAATATTAGTGTTACTAAATAATTTGTTCAGTTATTTTGAATTTTGGTCAAATCTGGTCAAACTGTGGTCAAACTATGGTCAAACAATGATCAAACTAATTATTCAAAATAACTATTGTTTTTAAATAATTATTGTTTTTTAAAACAATAGTTTGAAACTAAAACAGTTAAATGTGTCACTTCATGCTCAAGCAAAATTCCTGAGGGTTAATAGGATTGACATCTTACTATTGTCAGGAAAACAACAAGTGCAAACTTGGAAACGAGGAAGATTCGGGAAGTTAGATGATTTGGAATGATGAGGGTGATTAGAGATTAAAGAATAAATTGAGCAGTGATGAGGGGTGCTGATTAGAGATTAGAGGTTAAAATAATTCAGAAATTTGAAAATAAAAAATTACTCAAAAAAATTCAAAAAAAATTCAAAAAAAATCATAAAATTTACTTTAGTCCCGGTTGGTAACACCAACCGGGACTAAAGGTGGAGCTCCACGTGGCCGCGGCCTTTAGTCCCGGTTCTGGGACTAAAGGGGGGAGGCATTAGTACCGACCCTTTAGTCCGGAACTAAAGGCCCTTACCAACCGGGACAATAGGCCCTTTTTCTACTAGTGTACCACTTTGTTGCCTGCTTAGCTATATTGATGTTGTGGTCCTTTACATTATTTTTGTCTCTTATGATGCTAGACTTGTAAAGTCGGTCCTCTTTCATCTGTTAGGTTTGCAGTTGCACATGACAAACGAGTCTCAATAATACAAATTCCTGATGAAGAAGAACAAAGTGAATGTAGCAATGGCAGCCATGAGAACTCAATATCAGCTACAGATTAGGAATTCCAAAGCCAGTCGGGGACCGCCAATGATTTTTATTAAAATGGTACATATACCCACATGTACGCAGTTGACTATCCAAAGCCAGTTGGGGACTGCCCGCTTTACAGTTTTTTCGTCTTCTGTAAAGAGATAAAAAAATGAGTCTCCGACCAGATTCAAACCAACACCTTTACGCTTAATACAACTGCAATAGCCAACTGGCCTACTTTCTTATTATGTCTATAGTTACCTTTTTTTTTCTTCGTCAAATATAACGCTAAGCAATGCGAGCTTGTTTGGTTTCCTTTTTTCTTTGGTTTTTGTTTCTCCGCTTTTTTCTCGCCATATTTTTCCGTTTCCTTTTCTTTTCTTCATTCTCTTTTATTTTCTAAAATTTGTGAACCATTTTAAAATTATGAACATTTACTTAAATATGTGAACTTTTCAAATTCATGAACATTTTCCTAAATTCATGAACTTCGTTTTCAAATCTGAATTCGTTTTCGAATTTACAAAACCTTTTAACTTTTACAAAATTTTTAAAGCTTGCCCTTTTTTCCAAATTCATGAACATTCTTTTTCAAAATTGATGAATTTTTTCAAACCGCGAATGTGTGGGCCGGTCCAACAGGCGCCTGACAGGAGCGATGCAGTCGCCTAGTTGGGTCAAGGCCTAAGTTTTTTTCCTTTTCTTGTTTTGTTAATTCATTTTTCTCATCTTTAACTTTATTATTCCTTTGGAACCTGTTAAAAAATTAGAAATATTTTTTGGAATAGCATAAAATGTTCTTGTTTTCAAATATTGTTTACAAATTTTTAAAAATTTCTGGTATATGAAAATATGTGCCCCTTTTTTGTACACAAATTTAAGAAATTTTTGCATTGCAAAAAAGTTGATATTTTTTTGAAGTACGTGTTTTCCTATTTTTTTTTCATCATCATTTTTTAGGAATTTGTTAACAATTTTGGAAAAAGTGTTCAAGTTTGTAAAATTTGCATACACAATTTCAAATTACAAAATTGTTGATAAATTCTGAGAAATGGTTAGGATATAAGAAAATGTTCATGTTGATTGATAATGATTAAAATTGCAAGTAACAGAAGGATTTAAATTATGAAAAACTAAATGCTCGAAACAGGTGTTTTTTTAAGATTATGGATAAATGGCCTCAACTTCTTGCAGCAACCTTGGACGGACATACGAGGCATCCATGGCAGGTTTGAACAAATTCTAACACGGTATGCTAGTTGTGTAATGTCTGGCCATTTATCAGACATTTTTCACCGAGAAAACTTCTGAAAATGGAAGAAATGTAGAAAACTCGAACAACTTGGCATGGTGCCTGAATTGGTCAGAAAAGTAGGTGAAAATTTTTTAGGCCCATTTAACGGATGCCAAAAAATAATGTGCTTCCAAACGGACCTTTCTAGCCTACTCAAACACCATCTCCTGGACATGATCTAATTTTAGACATTTTTGAAATGACCCAAACTTCCGCAAGCAGGTAGGCACCCATCACGTCCATCATGCCCATACTTAGCGTCTCTACCAGCCTAATCTTCTGTAAAGTTCTACGACAAAATAATCTGCGGTGAAATTGTTGACCTTTAAACCGATCACACCATAGTGTCTCTACCGTGCATCAGCCTAATCTTCTGTAAAGTTCTACACATGTAAATAATTTACCCTGTATCACGATGTACACCAATAAGGACTTGCTGAGTACCGAGAGCGACAAAAAAAGCGTAGCCCCCCTCCCCCCCCTCCCCGCGTCGTCTCCTCCGAGGCGACTCGGGGGCCAACCCTAGCCGCCATAGTTTAGCCCCCTCCCCTATACCTCCCTCCCTCCCCCCCTCCGCCGCAGCCATAGGAGCACCTCGGCGAGCCCGCGCGGCTCTGATGAAGGTGGCGGCGGGGATCTCGGCGGCTTCACCCTGTGTGGAGGGCCTCGGCTTCCGGGGCGGTGGCCCCGGACGGCGGCGCGCGACGTGGCCTGTGCGGCGGGAGGCGTCGATGGGGGCATGTGGGCCGCCTCCCTGGCCGTGAGGGCGGTGCGGAGGCGGCGGGCGACGACTGCTGCGGAGACTCCTCGCCAGTCGTTTGCGCCCTGGAGAAGTGTTGTCTTCAACCTCGATCTACTCCGATTCGCGCTGATCTCGGCCTCTGGCGGCTCTGGTCGCTGGATCTCGGCGTCGGGTGCACGGATCTGGTGCTTGGGGGCGGATCCGGGGGAAACCCCTGGCCGGCGCGGCGGCCACACCGAAGGTGACGCCTTTGTGTGTCGTTTACCTTGTTGGAGGCTTCGGTGGGACTCCTCCTCCTCCCATCCCGTCCAAGAGCTCAGGTGAAAGCCTCAGGTCCCCTTTTCCTAGCGACAATGGCATTTTGGTGGCGTGTTCCTTCTTGAGGGTGTCGTCCGGGGATGGCTCGAGTGGTGGTGGAGTTAGGTGTGGTTCGAGGACGGCATGTGGTGGCCTGATTTCATCAACGGCATCCTTCTCTGGTCCAGGTGCGGAGGGTTCCAGTCGCTGGTTCAAGGGGATTGGGGTCCCTGCCTCCATGCCGGCGGTAGGCCTTCGGCGTGGCGATTCCTATCCTTGACCAGGGGCATGGTGTCGCATCCTTTTGGCCTTCTCTGAGATTTCAACATCTGCGTCCGATAACTCTCATTCGGTGTTTCGCCTTGCTGCTGCTGACAACGGTGTTTTGGTGGTCGGTTCTCCGTTTCATGTGGGTCTATCCCTTGTGCCTCTCCTTTGGCAGTCGGGGCACTCTGATTTGGATTCTAGGGTGAATCACTCCGTCGGCCGCCGGTGCGGCACCCGTCGAACTCGGGTGGTAGGGTAGGGGCCCTTTGCGGCGGCGGAGTCAGATCATGTTTGCCCTGTTTGATCCCTTTGGTGGCAGCCAGCGACACAAATCATGAATGGTGGTGCCCTCCTCCTGGCGCCTCCGTAGATTAGCTAGTTTTTGGCTTTGCGTCGTTCGATGGCAAGAGTGGTGTGTGCTCTTTGCCTTTGAGTTGTTCTGCTGAGCATATTGTATCTTTTTCTTTCCGCTTTCCTCTTTCTTGTTGTAAGTTGCAGTCTTGTTCGCCTGGCCGATTGATGGCTTTGTTAATTCAAAGCCGGGCTCTTTCTTGAGCCTTCGTTATAAAAAAAATAAGGACTTGCTTGGGCGTTCAGTGATATTACACTTGTAAAAAAAATTTAGAACAATTCTTCACACTAGACATGCACTAATTTATAGGGGTATTGACTCCAGGACTAGTCTTTCAAACGACCCCCAAAACGCCTCCATACATCGGTATTTCATCTACCTAGTAAACTGGCATTAGCAGTGCCGTTTACCCAATACTCTGTTAATGACTAGATTAGGCCGACGTGGTGCTTTAGCCGATGCTCCGTTTTCCTCTTCAGTTTCTTCAGGTCAGTGCTGGCGTGCCTCTCTGTCACCGCTGGTTATAACAGACGCAGGGCATCAGGTAAACGCCACAACAATCAGTCTCTATCCTACCATCGAAATGGTCGACACTTGAAATAAATCCTTGGATGTGTAGTGCGAAATCTGTGGAGAGCTTGACCACTGTTCCATGCATGTTGGTTGTGTACGCTCCGGTCCCTACTGTGAATTCCTTGTTCATCCATCAACAACGGTGGATGGAGCATGCGTGGCTGCCTCGGCAGATCGATCAACTGCCAGTATCAAAAGCAGGAGGAGGAGCCGAGGAGGAAACTTGTGTTAGGCTTCACAGGTTCACATAGATTTGACCTCAAGAACAGGAGGAGGAAGGAAGTTTCAGGAGTACTTATTTGGTGTGCATGCATGCACCAACAAAGGGACGTTCGAACATACTGGTCTCCAAGGATGAGTCAAACTGAAGTGTTTTAGGAATGAAAGTAAGCAGAAGTTTGACTAGGAGGGCACCTGCATCGTTCGGTTGCCTCTCCACATCTTCGTCTTCATCCCCCGTAGAACTGCCACCGGAAAGTTCACGAATAAAAGAGCTTCTGTTACCGGAAAAATATGATCTTGATGCTCGGGTTTCCTGGATGGATGCGGATGGCATTCATTAAGATAGCCTCCGCGTCGGCAGCCCTTCTTCGTGACTGTGCATCATCTCCCTCAAAGTAAATATCAATGTCGATTTGCCTAAGCCTCAGTAGGTGCTCCACGCCCTAAATTGTTGAGCACCGTGACGCTCCACCCCAAGCTCATGCATTTCCGGATTGAACTTTTCGAGTTTGAGCATTGCCCCTACCATGAAGGTTATGCACCGGGCGAAGCACGTGATTCTCAAATATTTGAGAAGCTGGAATGCCACCTCACCACCACATATGATAATCCTTTCTCCCGGGAATTCTGGAATCCATAACCGCAGGTGCTGTAGGTCAGGTAACTTTGCAAGCAAATCAACGTCCTCCTGCATCAGCTTCTCAACAGCAATTCCAAATATGCACATCTTTTGGTGTTGACTGGTCCAAATTGGCACCCTCGGAAACATCAAACTTGCTGCTGGATGGAGTTCCTCGAGGAGGGCTGCTATACACACGACATACTAGCGCCCGATGCGTGAACGATCCTACATGGCAGCTTCACAGCGAGCGTGCAAGCAGCAGATTTGGACGTGATGACACTATCGTTCGTCGATCGTGCGGAATATGTCGTCTGCGAAGCAATTTCGTTCCTCGAGAGAGCATTGCTCTCAGTATTGCTAGTTGTTCAGAGAACACAATTCAACGCATGGAGGAGAAAATATATTAGTAGCAGACCAAAGATTTCTGAGATTGCAATTAATATGTTTGGCCACGGAAACCAGAAAATGTTCGTAAGAAATCTACATTGGCTGGCAGTATGTTCAACATCATTGCAACAAAAATTAAGATGCCTGATATTTCTAAGTTCATTGAGACCTCTTAAATCATCGAGGTGCTATAGGCCCAATGGTCGAGCGGCCGTGACGCACTGGCGCTCCACCTTGTGTTTCATGGATTTGCACATTGAGTGTCTGGGCATCGGGTTCGGCTCCTCTACAGTCGTGTTGTTACTGTACCAGTACAGTAGGTATTAGAATCTGCCGTTCAAATCAAATCGGAAGGCTCTTCTTTCTTCCATGCCTTCTTCCCCAGGAAGATCTTCCAGGCCACGATGTTGGCGCTGCGACGTGCAGGGCTCCCCGCCGTCTTCCGCAGCTCCACCACTGTACGTGTGCATCATCGTTGCCGCACTCGCTCACCTCACTCGTTGGCCCTCGCCATGGGCTCATGCCTCGTGCGGTAGCTGGACCCAGAGGCGAGGCCCTCTTGTCGTGCCCTGGAGGCCTGGAGGATGTATGCCATGGCGAACGGCTGCTGCTTGCGCGTGCGTGCGTCCGTGCATGTGCTAGCGTGTGATGTGTCCTTGCTACGGTGATGGCCGATGGGTGCATGATGTGTGCATGCGTGCTAGTGTGCTGGCTGGAAGCCTCGCGTGGGTGCTCCGGGGCGATGCGCTGGCTGTGCTCAGCGTGATGTTTGCGGTTGACCTTGAGCAGCAAAGCCGTGCAGCAGCAGCGACAGCAGTGCGGGGTGTTTGTGCACACTGGTGGTGTCGGACGGTAGAGATGAGGAGCAAGCATCACGGAGGCGGGATGAGGCGGAGCGCCGCCCTCCGCTAAAGCGTGAAAACGAGGGCCTGCCGGCCAAGGCGAGAAAGAGAAGGCGCTGGCGTCAAGGAAACCGTGGAGTGACCTCGACGATGTGCAGAGGGTAACCCATGAAGCTCTCGCCGGTGCGGCCTGCACCAGGTGCGCACTGGCTCAATAGAGCGGCACACACGCAGTGCAAGTGGAAGCCCTAGCCGGAGCGCGTTGAGTACACACGACCATGGAGGTCGAGTACTCGAGAGGATTGGTGGTCGGTGCGCGACTGAGCATCGACGGATAGCAACAACGGCGCTAAACATCCTGGCCCGGCAAGCTCTTCCTGAGGAAGAAGGCATCGCTGTTACGGGATGGAGGGGAAGAAAGAAGAGCCTTCCGATTGGATTTGAACGGCAGATTCTACTAGCTACTGTACCGGTACAGTAACAACACAACTGTAGAGGAGCCGAACCCGCCTGGGCATCGGCCTTGCCATGAAAACAAGGCACGGGCAAAGCACGTGATTCTCATATATTTGAGAGAGCGATGCTATTTCTAAGTACAAATTACACAAAGAGTTTTACTTCTTACCACCTCTGTATAAAAATATAAGACGTTTTTGTAGTTCAACTGCAAAAACGTCTTATATTTAGATACGAGAGGGAGTAGTTTATTCAATAACACCACACCATCACGCACTGGCGCAGCTATCTGAGGCCAAAGGCGGGTCATGGCCCGTCCAGCCCATGAGGTGGAAAAGTTATGCATACGCATGCCCAACCCAGCCACAACACGCCTTCCACAAAAGAAATCCCCTAAAAAGTATTGCTCCCGTGAGGATTCGACCACGCGACCTCCAGTACATGTTCCAGTCGACTAACGACTAGTGCAACCAATGGATCATGGATATTTTCAGCGTGCACGAGTTAAGAATAATTAAAGTCGCGCTATTTATTGCGCACAGATTTTGGGAAACGTAATCTTTTCGGGACGAAATTTGAAAATTCACAGATTTCAAAATAATCACGAATTGAAAAGGTTAACGAACTAAAAAAATCATTGATTTAAGAAAAATTCACAAATTTCAAAAAAGTTCATCAATTTTGAAAAATAGTTCATCAATATCAAAAAATTTGTTCAAAATTTAAAAAAAGTTCAACGAATTTGAAAAAAAGTTCATCAAAGGTGGAAAAACTTCATCAAATTTTAAAAAAAATCATCGAATTTGAAAAAAGTTCGTCGAAATCTAGAAAAGGTTCATCGAAATCTAGAAAAAGTTCATTGAAATTGAAAAAAGTTCATGGTATTTTAAAAAATGTATTTTTTGTTTTTTGTTCGTGATTTTAAAATGTGTTCATAGTTTTTCAAATTTGTTCACTTTTTCAAATTTCGTTAACTATTTTAAATTGTCCAGTGTACATAAAAAATGTTCAATGGGTATTTAAATGGTTTTTCAGCGCATATCACAAAATTGTTCAATGTGTAGTTAAAAATTGTTCAGATTATATTACAAAAATGTTCAATGTATAAAAGTTGTTCATCTTATATAAAAAAATGTATAAATATGTTTTAAATTATTTCAATGTATATCACAAAAATGTTCGCTGTGTAGTTAAAAATTGTTCATCATACACCGAAAAAATGTTCAGTGTATATTTGAAAATCGCCCATCGTATATAATTTTTTGTTCAGGTTCTCAATAATTGTTCACGTTTTAAAAAAAATCATGGAATTTGAAATTTTTCATCGAATTTTAAAAAAAGTTCATCGATTTGATAAAGGTTCATCAAATTTGAATAAAAAATTGCACATTTACAAAAAAATAAAAAGGAATAAAGAAAAGAGATATGAAAAAAGAGCAGGAAAAAGGAGAAAAAATCTCGCGACCTGGAGAAACAATAAAAGAGGGAAAAGAGGTTTGCAAACAGCAAGTGGTTCTTCGCCTAGTGGTAACTGTGCTGATGTCTAAACGAAACATCCCAAATTCGAACCACCGCACTCACGCTTTTTTTGATTGATGCAGTTTTAACAGAAAAAGAAGAAATGGGCCGGCCCAGCCTGGCGCGGGGGGTATGCGCCCGTTTGCGTGCAGCGAAGAAACGGGCGCAACGTTTAGGATTTGCCCGCATCCAGCACTGGCCATGTTGGTACGCTAGGGCACATCGACACGGGCGAGGGTTCGAACTGCCGGGCTACCGCTCACACCGTGTTTTCTTTGAAACTCCGCCACTGAACGCTAGTGATAGTCGTGGCCAAAACATCCATGCTTAGCAGAACAA
Source organism: Triticum aestivum (assembly GCF_018294505.1). NCBI lineage: Eukaryota > Viridiplantae > Streptophyta > Magnoliopsida > Poales > Poaceae > Triticum > Triticum aestivum. The sequence goes on from NC_057813.1 coordinate 729,507,347, forward strand.
CTCGTCCGCTGCTGATCAAGGATGTAGCTATTCTGACATGCCGTTGGCCACTGCCATGTGAACCCGAGCCCAAACGTGAGTGGCCCAACGTTAGGGTGCAGTACGTTAAGGGATCCGGCTCCACTGATCAAATGGCAACTCTTTGTGGGCTTCCTCACACATGGAGTACTTTATAGGTGAGCTACAATTGATAATGTGGGAAGCAAGTGCTGGGAACGTTTATCCACGTATAGACTTTATTTTTTTTTTCTGTTTGGCCATCCGATGGACCACAAGCATCAAAGAAATGTTTTCTAAAGTACTCCCTCCGTTCCAAAATAGATAATCCAACTCTATAATAAAGTTAGTACAAAATTGGGTCATTTATTTTGAAACGAAGGGAGTATACTCCACTACTAAAGCTTAAGCTAGATCTAAGCTAGAAGTACGAGCCAGTACAAAAACTGGAGCTGTGCCATTTGTTTAGCAGGAAAGACTGACCATTGCGGTCGTTGTTTCTGACGCTGTTTGATTAACCAAGAGAGGAATCTTAGGCCCCCATTCAGTGGATGGATATTCTTTACACGTAGCATTGTACTCCTAGGCATCAATCAATTGGATCATACGAGGACGCAGCGTGAACCTCCTGACATGGTCATGGTGCGCCCCAAGGACGTGTTTTTCTAATATATATATGCTTGAACCCCGGGCCATTAAAAAAACACAACCCGAGGGGGACAGTCCCATGTGAGGTTCAGGTTTCTTTACCTGTAATCCAGAGGAGGCATCCAAGAAATTGCCAACTCAATCCCTGCAAGACTAGCGGCCAGTAGGTAAGAAGCAAACAAAGAAACAAAGAAATGAAATGATGGTGGTGATCAAGGTTTTGGTCATGGTCAGAAAACCACTAAACACGCACATCGAACAAAAAAATATTGATTTGCTTAAAAAATTGAACTTAAACTTTCGATCTATGTATAGGTAAATACCATACAATCACTTATTTATAATAACAAACATAATAAGAGGCGGTGTACTTGTAAAAAACTTTCCCTCCATACTGCCATTTCGAATCCGAGGTGCTTAGATTTTTTCTGTTTTTAGATGCACACATCTATTGACAATAATATGAAAACATATATGGCCAATGAGGTTTAAAAAGGTGAAAGATTACTTGCAGCGCCAGCAAGTTGCATGTAACCTTTTGCTGCCAGAGAATGGCTGCTCCAGTATGTTATATAACCATAAAGTTACGGGACTTAATTATCTATCAGAACTGAAATACTCAAAGCAGTCAGGGAGTCAAGGCACACCTAAGACACCTACCTACTATGTAGGTGGAAGAACTCCGTACCAGAAAATGTAGGTGGAAGAACTACCAGGTACCTTCCAAACTCTGAAAATGGTTGCTTGTTTTCCAGGTGTATTTGTACATAGGTTATGTTTTATTGGCTATAAGCATGTATTTGCTCATTCATATCTTGCATCCTTGAGTTATTAGCTGATCGTCTACGTACTCTCGCTGTGTAGGTAGTGATGTTGTTCTCCTGTTGTTGTATTCTGCTGCTGCCTCTACTCTACATATTCTAAATCCGTGCATATAGTGTTGCTCATTTCATGATTTTACCGGTTAATACTAGGGATGGTTTGTTAACACGCAAGAAAATAGGATGTTGTTACATTTCCCCTATTTTAGTGCTTACCTACAACTGCACATGCACTAGTAGAAAATAGGACTTTGGTTGAGGCCTGGGTAAGGGCATTAATCCCAGTTCAGTCATGAACCGGGACCAAAGGAGGCATCAGTCCCAGTTCATGAGACCAGGGCGCCGGCCGGGCCTCGGTGGCCATTGGTCCCGGTTCGTCCAAGCCCTTTGGTCCCGGTTCCAGACAAGAAACGGGACCAATGGGCCTCGCTCCTGGCCCACCATCATTAGTCCCGGTTTTAGCCACAAACCGGGATTAAAGAGAGGCCTATATATACCTTCCGTCCCTGCCCGCGAACAAAGCCATTGCTCTGTTTTTTTCCGACCGTGGGAGAGCTTTGTGGTGCTCTAGCTCACCTCCTCTGCATATGAGGTGTTCGATGAAATGCTCGAGCCACACTTAAGCTTTCTCCTCTCCAAGCTCCTTGTCCAAACTCCATTTTCCTCAAGATTTTTCTAGGTTTGGCGGTCTGCCCTACCCCGTACCCGTCCTCACCGCCGTCGATCGCGCGCACAGATCTCGTCGCCGGCACCACGCAGATCAACCGGCAATGGATGTACGGTGACAGACGCACCTCCGAGTACATTAAGGGCATGCATAATTTTCTCGAAGTGGCTGAGGCAAACAAGCAGAATGGTTTTATGTGTTGCCCATGTCCTATCTGTGAGAATACGAAGTCTTACTCTAACCGGAAAACCCTTCACATCCACCTGCTTGAGAAGGGTTTCATGCCACAATATAATGTTTGGAACAAGCATGGAGAAAGAGGGGTTATGATGGAAGACATCGAAGAAGAAGAGGATGATGACAACTATCTACCCCTTGAATACGGTGATGCTGCAACGGGGGAAGTTGAAGATCAAGAGGAACCAGATGATGTGCCCGATGATGATCTTCGCCGGGTCATTGTTGATGCAAAGAGACAACGCGAAAGTGAAAAGGAGAAGTTGAAGTTTGATCGCATGTTAGAGGATCACAAAAAAGGGTTATACCCCAATTACGAAGATGGCAACACGAAGCTCGGTAACACACTGGAATTGCTGCAATGGAAGGCAGACAATGGTGTATCTGACAACGGATTTGAGAAGCTACTGAAAATGTTGAAGAAGAAGCTTCCTAAGGATAACGAATTGCTCGATAGTACGTACGGAGTAAAGAAGGTTCTATGCCCTATAGGATTGGAGGTGCAGAAGATACATGCATGCCCTAATGACTGCATCCTCTACCGCGGTGCGTACGAGGATTTGAACACATGCCCAGTATGCGGTGCATTGCGGTATAAGATCAGACGAGATGACCCTGGTGATGTTGACGGCGAGTGCCCCAGGAAGAGGGTTCCTGCCAAGGTGATGTGGTATGCTCCTATAATACCACGGTTGAAACATTTGTTCAGAAACAAAGAGCATGCCAATTTGATGCGATGGCACAAAGAGGACCGTAAGAAAGACGGGAAGTTGAGAGCACTGACGGGTCGTAGTAGAGAAATATCGAGAGAAAGTGCGTGTGTGTGTGGGGGGGGGGGACTTTGTAGGTGACGCAAGGAACATATGGTTTGCTTTAAGCGCAGATGTCATGAATTCCTTTGGGGAGCAGAGCAGCAATCATAGCACCTGGCCCGTGACCCTATGTATCTATGACCTTCCTCCTTTGTTGTGCATGAAGCGGAAGTTCATTATGATGCTAGTGCTCATCCAAAGCCTTAAGCAACCCGGCAACGACATTGATGTGTACCTAAGGCCATTAGTTGAAGAACTTTTACAAAAGTGGAATGGAAAAGGTGTACGTGTGTGGGATGAGCACGACCAACCGGAATTTGACCTACATGCGTTGTTGTTTGTAACCATCAATGATTGGCATGCTCTCAGTAATCTTTCAGGACAAACAAACAAGGGATACCACACATGCACGCACTGTTTAGATGACACTGAAAGTATATATTTGGACAAATGCATGAAAAAATGTGTACTTGGGGCATCGTCGATTTCTTCCGACCAACCATCAATGTCGAAAGAAAGGCAAGCATTTCAAAGGCGAGGCAGATCACCGGATGAAGCCCGCCTTCCGTACTGGGGATCACATACTTGCTATGGTCAATTCTTTACATGTAATCTTTGGAAAGGGTCCTGGCGGACTATCTGTTCCGAATGACACTGAGGGACGCGCACCAATGTGGAAGAAGAAATCTATATTTTTTGGACCTACCCTATTGGAAAGACCTAGAGGTCCGCTCTGCAATCGATGTGATGCACGTGACGAAGAATCTTTGCGTGAACCTGCTAGGCTTCTTGGGCGTGTATGGGGAAGACAAAAGATACACCGGAGGCACGGGAGGCCCAACAATCTGTGTACGAAAAATACGGCATGCCTCCAAAGCAGTATGAAGGTCATGCCAGTTACGCTCTTACCAAAGAAGAGAAGGAAATCTTCTTTGAATGCCTGCTTAGTATGAAGGTCCCGTCTGGCTTCTCGTCGAATATAAAGGGAATAATCAATATGGCAGAGAAAAAGTTCCAGAACCTAAAGTCTCATGACTGCCACACGATTATGACGCAACTGATTCCGGTTGCATTGAGGGGGCATCTACCGGAAAATGTTCGATTAGCCATTGTGAAGCTATGTGCATTCCTCATTGCAATCTCTCGGAAGGTGATCGATCCAGAAATCCTACCAAGGTAAAGGAGTGGTTTGGCGCAATGTCTTGTCAGTTTCGAGCTGGTGTTCCCACCATCCTTCTTCAGTATCATGACGCATGTCCTAGTTCATCTAGTCAACAAGATTACCATTTTGGGCCCTGTATTTCTACACAATATGTTCCCCTTTGAGAGGTTCATGGGAGTCTTCAAGAAATATGTTCGTAACCGTGCTAGGCCAGAAGGAAGCATCTCCACGGGCCATCAAACAGAGGAGGTCACTGGGTTTTGTGTTGACTTCATTCCTGACCTTAAGAAGATTGGTCTCTCAATCGCGGTATGAGGGGAGACTGACTGGAAAAGGCACGCTAGGAGAGGACTCCGTAATATGTAGGGACGGCTATTCTTGGTTTCAAGCACACCACGCAGTTCTGCAGAATTCTACCTTGGTGACCCCGTATGTCAACGAACACAAGAATATTCCGCGCTCCAAACACCCAGAGCAGTGTGACGACTGGATTACATGTGAACACATCAGGACTTTCAATAGTTGGTTGCAAACACGTCTCACGGGTGACAACACTGTTTCTGATGAGTTCTACTCGTTGGCCAGGGGATCATCTTCGACTGTATTGACTTACAAAGGGTATGAGATAAGTGAGAATACATTTTACACGATCGCCCAAGATCGAAAGAGCACCAACCAAAACAGTCGTGTCCGCTTTGATGCAGCAACCAAGAGGGGAAAGGACACATATTATGGTTACATAGTGGACATATGGGAACTTGACTATGGACATGATTTTAAGGTCCCTTTGTTTCAGTGCAAATGGGTCAATCTGTCAGGAGGCGGGGTACAGGTAGACCCACAGTGCGGAATGACAATAGTGGATCTGAACAATCTTGAGTACACAGATGGACCATTCGTCCTAGCCAATGATGTGGCACAAGTTTTCCATGTGAAGGACATGTCTACCAAACCGAGAAAAATAAAAGATAAGGAAGCAAATACATCATAAGATCACTACTAGGGAAAAGCCTAGCAGCAGCGTGGGTTTTAGGGTTATCAGTAGCACGGGAGGCCGCACTACTAATAAGGCGCTACAGCTAAACCATAGCAGCAGCGCGTGCGCACCCACTCTACTAATATACAAGTGTAGCAGCAGCGTTCTTCTGTGGAGCTCGCTACAGCTAATAGCTATAGCGCGCTTCCCCTGTGCGCGCTACTGATACTACCGCGCTGCTGCTAACTTTTCTCCACTTGCTACTGCTAATTTCAATATATTTTTTCCGCATATTTGTTTTGTATTTGAACAGGCTTTATAGAAGAATCTTTAGCACATACAAATGTCATCATGATACACATACAAATGTCATCATGATACACATACAAATGCCTGCGAGACCACAAATGTAATCATAGCATATACATACAAATATTCTCATCATAATCATCATCCAACACAAAGTGGTATCTTGTCATCATCTCGAAAATAGCGATACATGAAAGTCTCGAATACTTGCAACTACAACGTCATCCATCTAAACAAAGGTATACGCGAGAAGAGCTATCACTATGAGTGAGAGCGGAACTATGCAGTACATGAGGCGGCGGTTACGAGTCCTCTCTCGCGCTAGCGTGAACCTCAAGTAACTAGCTTCTCCTTCTTGTCTGCTTTTGAAGCCTTTATGGCTGGCGCCCGAGAACCCATTCACTTGCGCCTGACACTCAGGCCACTCGTTGTACACCCCCGGAACATTCCCTTTGTACACGACATAACACTTCCATCTCGCCATCAAGAAACTAGGTACCTGTTAGAGATGTATGTTCATGAAGAGGATGTACAATCATATATATGCAACAAAATATACTAGAGCAACACCGAAAAAGAAAGGGTTAGCAACTAGATGCAACACCGAAAAAGAAAGGGTTAGCAACTAGATGCAACATACAGTACACAAACTAATTAACTAGAGGTACGCAGGTCATCATCCGCAAACTAACAAAGTAGCGTTACGCAAGTTCGGCAGGGACCATGGACATCACAAAGTTTCATCACTAGAAAAAGTATACAAGTTCAACCGAGACATATCATCATCATCGGCATCATAAATCACTAGAAGTTCCATCCTTCCATATCATCGAGGATGGACCCTAGCTTCTTGAACGGCGTGAGGTCTAGACGTTGCATGCCTACGCGAGTTCGGACGTCAGCTCGCGATATAGGGCCGTGGTGGAACATCCCCTTCTCATCGACGACTTCTTTCATGATGATCATCGCAATGTCCCTTTGGATGCGAAAGAAGTCATCTCTAAGTTTATAATCCGCTTCTCCATGAGATTCTAGCCACTTTTGGATATGATCATCATTTCTGCTTCTCATGCGAAGCTTTTGGTGATCCGTGTTGAACTGAATCATGAGCTGGCTTGTTAGAAACATCTCAAAGATATGGTCAAACCGCAGGAAGAACACCTTCGCGGGCTGTGTCTCGACATAGCACTTCCCCTCAGGCACACGAGCCGCGTATGTCGGATATCCTGGATCCTTTAAGGCTAGTAGGCTTTTCTCAGTCGACAAGACATGGTCGTGCAGTCTCCTGAAATCCCCTGATAGTGCCTCCAAGGGTTTCGGCGGTAGCATCGGCTCGCCCGTGAGATGGAACATGGCCGCACCTTTCACGGGTGCACGCTCTTCAGAATGCATCGTCTGACTGCTATTTGCTCTGGCTTGTTTGGAGGCAGTTATCTTCCCCGATCTCTTCCCCTCCTTTTTCTTGGGCACACCTTCCAGACCCTTCCTTAACCCCTACCCCAGGGTTCCCGGGCTAAGCACTGTATGACCCCCGGCTAGTTGAGCCTGTGTTGAGGAGACATCTTCAGGCGTGTCCTGTGAGGAATTCATGAAGAGAGAATTTTTGCAATCCTTCCAACGACCTTCCTTCCCGGGCATATCATCCATATCCTCATTAGCATGCTGATAGCCCGATTCGTCATATGGTTGACTCATCAGATCTATGTCACAGTCATACGCGTTTGTATTGAGGAAACCCATAGGGTCGACCTCCGTCTTATCATCCATTCTCTGTTCTACAGGACCGATTACATCAGCCAGTACTATTGCACCTCCTTCATCACGTCGTCCGCCGCTCTCACTCGACACTACATGAGCTGGTAATTGCGTAGGCGGGGTGGTGGTCTCTGCACATGCTTGTTGATGTGTGGTTATTGGTGTGCTCTCGGCCGGCTCCAGACGAATAAGATTCTTCGGCCATAGCAGCACCCAACCCTTGCAACATCCAATCCGTGGCGGGGTCTCGTCGTCCTCTCCCACATGCTGTACTGGAGGAGGCAACGCCTCGTGCCCCGATTTCACACTGGACAAGCTAACCCTAAAGTGCCCAGCGGGGATAGGCTAGTTGTGGAACGTGGGTTTCAAGGGGTTCAATATCACCCGCTTTCCCACATTGACCTTCTGGCCTTTTATCAAGTAGAGTATGGTGCACGGGGTTTCTTCACCCTGCAAACACATATGTCTGTGGCGTAAAACATCCGAAAGGCAATGAAAATGGAATATTCTATATATATATATGTTGGTGCGACGTGTAATTACCGTGATGGCGTCGAGCTCAGCCAAAGATGAAGACCCACCTAGCGCGCCAGAGACTGAGGACGGGCTTCTATGAGCGGGAGTGACCACGAGAGGAGGCCTGGTTGCGTGAGCAAGTGATGGTGCGGTGTTGTTGTTGTTGTTCGTGGAGTTGCTCCCGACGAAACTGGGCATCGGGAAATCATGTACCGTCTTGTCTGGATTTTCCTTTGTCCAGTTGATGATAGCTGGAACCAAGTTAGTAGCGAAATCATTTCTGCAGGCAGTTACAATTGCATTGACTGCCTGCTATAGCAACTCATTTTTCTCCTCGGCTGTTTTTTCCGCGTCCTCAGCTGCTTTTTTCTCGACCGCAAGCTTCACCTTCACGTCGATGTCCGCCTGACTAAACTTCTTTTTCTACTTCTTGGCCTCCGGGCCCTCGTTGTAAAACACTTTCCACGTGGCGTCGTCTCCAGTGCCGTGCACACGACCATATTGCGGCCGCTGGCCCAAAGGAAGTCCCTTAAGTTCGTTCAAGGCCTGGTTGAGAGGGGTGTCCCATTTGGGCCTCATCGGAGAAGTAGGGCTTTCGGCTGCAAGCTGGTGATGCTTCTCAAGTAGTCTAATCAATTTCCTCGTGATCTGGTCCGTGTAAAAAACCTTTTTCTCCTTGTCCCACTTGTAGCGGGCCCTGATGAAGTCACGCTCCAAGGGGTTGGTGAACTTCGCGAAGGGGTCTGGGAGACCTGCGGCTTCACATTACGCGTCCTCCTTATCCCATATGGGCCTTTTACCGAGGTAGCCACGGCTTCTGAGGTGATGCTTCCCGTGTTCCTTTGCTGAAGGCTCTTGAATTTCGCAGCCTTAGCATTGGCTGCCTCGGTAGCGCAAGTGTCCTTGAACTTTTCGAACTCCTCTTACGTAAGTGTCGGATTTTCCTCCAGAATCTTGGACAGGGGTTCCTCAGCCTCAATAGCTCGTTTCACCCTCCCTTTCCAGGAGGCCAAATCATTGCTGAACATGCTCATGGTGTGATTGTTAATCTTTTTCATCTTTGTATCATCCCACGGTTGTTCTATGTTATCATCTCGGTCGGGGAACTTGAATCTCTTGTGCAACTTCGTTAGGAGCAACTGCGTCAAATGTTCTTTACTCCTTAAGTCATCGTCGTTGATGCTCGCGCATTCCCGTAGGATGCATCCTACTTGGTTCCCATAGCACTTGCAAGGTTCTTCCGGCTCTAATGGCTCAAACTTGCCAGGTGCCATCTTTGTGATCACAAGTCGTCCAATCCCTAGTTTGTTAGGTTTTCGTATCCTCTTCTTCTTATGCTTCCTCTTTTCGGTAGCGACATCGGCGCCGGTACCTTCCCCGCCGGTATCTTCCCCGCCGGTACCTTCCCCGCCGGTCTCGGCGCCGCCATCGGTGCCGGCGCCGTCGGTGTCGATGTCGGCGTCAGTACCATCATCGAGGCTGACCTGCAAACCTTGCTTATCAGTCAAATAGTTGAGGTACTCTTGTTCACCCTCATAATCCATCTCGTCTTCATCTTGGTCAGAAGGCCTAGTTTCTTCATTGTTCGACATGTTTCCTATGATTAAGTGTCCTCGTTTATTTCTAAAAGTATGAAAAAAATGAGAAATGACATAAAAAATAAATCTATGTGCCAGCACTCGATATGCCAACTATCTAGCACAAATCATGCCAAAATTCACGGCAAATTTCGGAATGACCTTTGCTAAAAATGGACATATCGAGCGCCTGAAATTCACCGGAACAGAAATGAATCAACATTCCAGCGTAACATAGGCCACTCGGATCATTTACCAAATGACATGTTCAAATTCCAAACATGACATGTCCCAAACATGACATATCCACATATCACATGTCCAGTTCAAATTTGCATATAAGCCTAGCTAAATTCATAACTAAATAGATAACCTAAAACCTAAGCAAATTAACCAAAGAACCCTAGCTAGCAGAGAGAGGGGGGAGAGGGGGGGTTTACAGAGGGTACAGGGGCGAGGAGGGGAGGAAGCAGAGGTGGGAGGCGAGGGCCGACGGGTCGGGGGGGGGGGAGTGCGCCGGGGTCGGGGGCGAGGGCCGGGTCGGTGGCGAGCGCGCCGGGGTCGATGGCGAGCGCGCCGGGGTCGGGGGCGAGGGCCAGGTCGGTGGCGAGCGCCGGGGTGCGGCGGTGTGACGGGGCAAGAGAGAGTGGGGATTTGGGGGAAAAGAGGCGGGATGAAGCAGGGAGAGTGAGAATTTTGGGTTAAGTGGACGTAGCAGTAGCGCATTTAGACAAAACGCGCTGCCACTACCTTCACTAGCTGTAGAGGTTTAGAACAAACGCACTGCTACTACCTTCACTAGCTGTAGCGGTTTTATAAGGAAATCACTACTGCTAGCTTGACTGTAGCTCTTTCTTCAGTAAACTGCTACTACTATAACCAGTTTTCCTTTTTTTTCCTTTATTTTCTCCCACTTATTTTCTCCCACTTTTATTTCCCGAGAGTAGTGAACGAAGGGAAGGCGATATATATTGCATCATTTGACGGTTAAATATGTATACAAAATAGGAACATATATATTACATCATTGGACCCATGCATAATGGTGGCTAAGTGTGTATAGAAAATAGGAACATATATATATATATATATATATATATATATATATATATATATATATATATATATATATATATATATATACGGTTCCTCAGCGTTGAAGTTTTCGTTTTTGAGTCAGCTTCTTTCCCTTCTTGTTCGTTGAAGAATAATTGAGCTCCTTTTCCATGGAGGACGATTTTTCTTAGGTAATGTAGTATTGATTCTTCTTTTCACGTATACTTCATCATCATCGTCATCTTCCCTCATTGGGTTGCCGTACTGATCATAGTCTTCCTCGTTGGCGACTCCATCCATTCCAATGATGTTCCTTTTGCCTCTCCTCACGACAACACGGCTGGGATTGCGTGGGTCGGTTATGAAGAAGCATTGTGTCATGTTCTTAGCGTGTACCCATGGCTCGTTTTTTGCGATAGCGTTCACGGTAGCGCTCTTGGCGTCGGGTATAGTCATGGTAGTGAAAATCCGGTTTTCTCTTTCGACATTCTTAGCCCATCTGACATGGAACATCGTCGTGTTGTGCAGTCCAGAGTAGTCAAGCTCCCAGATCTCCTCGACCCTTCCAGAAAATCGTTCAGTTGCGCTGTTGTCGCTACCGGTCATGCATTCCATCGTCACCCTTGAGTTCTGATCATCACTGTCCATATCTTTGGCCACCGTGTAGAACGTGTATCCGTTGATATCATATGCCTGATAGGTTACGAGTTTGGGTGAGGGGCCATGTGCTAAGGCGTATATGAGCAATCCGTCCTTAGAGACCTCCTCCGGGGGATTAGCAATAATATGCTCTTTGAACCAATGCAGGAAAGTGGAGTCGTGCTCTTTAGTAACTTCGGCGTCCGTCCTGCATACCCCCCGGTCACGATACTTCTTTGCGATAATTTCTTTGTGCAGTGCCACGAAAGGATCTACCTCGTCTAGGTGTTGTAGCACTACCAAGTTTGCTCTGTCAAAGTCGCTGCGTCGATCTAAGTATGCCACGTGCAGTTCCCTGCGACCGTTGCAGTGACCTTCTCCTTCGAGCCTCCCATCGTGCTTGTTAACGGGCAAACCAACACTAACACTAGGCGGCTGGTCTGCGCCATATAGAAAATTCTCACAGAAAGAGATGCACTCTTGTGTCACATAGCCCTGGACGATGCTTCCATCCGGACGGGACATGTTACGAACGAATCCTTTGATGATCCCATTCATCCTCTCAAACGACATCATTTTGTGCAGGAATGACGGCCACAGGTCTATTATGTCATCCACAATATGGACACACAGATGCACCATCACGTCAAAGAACACGGGCGGGAAGTACATCTCAACCTCATTTTGTATCGCAACAATCTATTCCTGTAGCCTTCGGAGCTGCTTCACACTGATCGACTTTCGAGAGATGACGTCGAAAAAGTTGCAGAGACCAATAAGCGTGTCACGGACGTGCTTGTCCATTATCCCTGTAAGGGCAACGTGTAGTATCTGTGTCATCATCACATGACAGTCATGGGACTTCATCCCGCTGAACCTTTTCTTGTCCGTGTCTAGATATCTGCTTATCTTGCCACAGTAACTGGAACTAACTTTGACTCCGGTAAGGCACTTAAATAATTGATCGATCTCAGCCTGACTTAAGGTGAAGCAAGAAGGGGGGCAATAATCCTCTTTCTTTATTTTCTTTCCCTTCTTCTCCCGTGCCTCTGTCTCCGTCTCTGTCTCGTCTGACATTTTACGGGGCGGCATGTGCAGATCTTCCCTGATTTCCAAATCTTGCAAGTCTTTTCTTGCCTTCGGCCCATCCTTGGTCTTATCCGGCATGTTCATCAATGTTGCGAGCAAGCTCTCAAGGACATTCTTACAGATATGCATTTGATCAAGGCAATGAGGTGTATCGAGTTTGTGCCAGTACTCCAAGTCCCAGAACACATACCTCATCTTCCATACCTTCAGTAGTGGCTCCGGCGCCTTTCTCATCGTCTTTCCCAGCGTGGGGTACTCCTTCCAGTTTTTCAACATCTCATCGATTTCGGCACCGCTCCGCTTACGTGGATGTCCTCGATGCTCAGCGTGACCATTGAATAGATCTCCACGGTTTCTCCATGGCTCATCCTGTTCGAGCCATCTTCGATGCCCCATGTACACAATTTTCCCAGACCCGCCATCTTTCCTTGACGTTAGCTGCTGAGACGTCGTATCATCCATGCACCGCGTGCATCCGCAATATCCATGGCACACCTGACCTGCCACATATCCGTAACCGAGATAGTCCTGCACTGTTGTGATCAGCGCGGCTCTCATGTTGAAATACTCGCTTTTGCTGGCGTCCCATGTCTTGGCCGGTGTTTTCCATAACGTGTCTAACTCCTCTTGAAGTAGCCCCAGATACAAATTAATATTATTTCCTGGTTGTTTTGGCCCTTGAATAAGCATGCTCATGTGAATGTACTTCGATTTCATGCACAACCAGGGGGGAGGTTGTACATCCATACAAACACAGGCATGTTCTATGGTTGGTGTTCTGGTTGCCAAACGGATTCATGCCATCGGTACACGCGCCGAGCACAATGTTCCTTGCATCACATTTAAAATACCGATAGAAGCTGTTCAACGCTCTCCACTGGCTTCCATCCTTGACGTGTCTCAGCTTAGGATCATCTCCATCGTCGGGCTTCTTCCTCTCCGTGTGCCAGCGCATTAGCTTTGCTTCCTTGGGATCTACAAAATACCTCTGGAGACGGGGAGTGATCGGTAAGTACCATACAACTTTCTGGGGACATTTCTTCCCGGCCTTCTTGTATCGAGAAGCATTGAACACCGGACAGCTTGTTTTTCCGTGTGCTCCTTCCGATAAATTATGCAATTGTTGATGCATGCATGGTATTTAACGTGTGGAAGATCAAGAGGGCACACGATCTTCTTAGCCTCATCAACACTACTAGGACATAGATTACCCGCGGGAAGAACATCCTTTAGGTACTTGAGATGCTCATCGAGGCTAGTGTCGGTCCATTTGTTTTTAGCCTTCATCTTCAGGAGTTGGAGCATGAAACTCAAGCGGGTCACCTCAGGATTGCAACCATCATATAATGGAGTGTTCGAGTCTACCACCAGTTGCTCCAGCTTAGCCTCCTCTCTAGAAGCAGCTCTCTCAGTACTCGTCTCCTTGCGAAGCAATGCTTGAACATGAGGGTCCCGCACGATTGAACTTAGTACCGACGAACTCTACTCTGTGGAGTCCATGTCGTTCTCTCTGCCGCCATGTCCGGCCCCTTCTCCTCCTCCATGTCCGGCCCCTTCTCCGCCGCCATGTCCAGCCTCTTCCCCGCCGCCATTATTGATCATCTCTTCGTCTTGCCCCGTGTCATCATTGCCTGCCCCGTCGGCATCCTCAACATCGTCATCCTCATCTTCAATTATCCACCGAGTATAGCCATCCGTGAAACCATTCATGAGCAGGTGCGCTTCGGCACGACCATCGTCATGGGGGTCGAGCCAAACTATTCCTTTGAATTTTTGACACGGACATAAAACCTCTGTCCGGTTATTTTCTTTCATGTCATGCACCGCCAACCGCAACCACCTGTCCACCATCGTTCCACTGACCATCGTCAACTCTGCACGGTAATAATAAACAAATTGATTATAAAAATGCGTGCATGCATCAAAGTCATACAAAAATTCGGCATGACCTTCCTTAAAAATAGGACATATATAGATCTAGAGTTTGCCTGGAATTCACCGAAACGGAAATAAATTGACATTTCGGCAAAACGTAGGCAACTCAAAAGCACAATTTGGCGTCAACTCATCCCACACACACAATTTCCATAAACATATCACACACACATAAACATATTTCCATTTTGCAAAAGCATGAAATTTTAATCACCTCTATCTCGAGATCGAGCACACGGTGGAGATGATGATGTAGGGATATCAAAAGTGCACAAAGCTCTTCTTGACAAAGATAGATCTAGTTAGGGGGCAAATAGGTCACTTAACTAAATGCTACATCTACCTAGCTACCTAATTTGGGAGGAGACAACTTCAACTAGTGGAGGGAGAAGGAAAAAGAGAAAGGAGATGCATTAATGGAGGTGGTGTAGTTAGGTAGGAGTAATGAAGAGAGAGAAAGGTAGGTAGAAGAAGGAGAGTAATGGAGGTGGTGTTCTCTCTCGTGTTCCCTCTATGGCACGATCTTGATGTATCCCGAGCTTTGCTATTGTAGTTGGATCTTATGATGTTTCTCCCCCTCTACTCTCTTGTGATGAATTGAGTTTCCCCTTTGAAGTTATCTTATCGGATTGAGTCTTTTATGAGAACACTTGATGTATGTCTTGCCATGATTATCTGTGGTGACAATGGGATATCATGTGCCACTTGATGTATGTTTTGGTGATCAACTTGCGGGTTTCGTGACATTGGGAACCTATGCATAGGGGTTGGCACACGTTCTTGACTCTCCGATAGAAACTTTGGGGCACTCTTTGAAGTACTTTGTGTTGTTTGGATGAATCTGAGATTGTGTGACGCATATCGTATAATCATGCCCACAGATACTTGAGGTGACAATGGAGTATCTAGGTGACATTAGGGTTTTGGTTGATTTGTGTCTTAAGGTGTTATTCTAGTACGAACTCTTTTATAGATTGATCCGAAAGAATAACTTTGAGGTGGTTTCGTACCCTACCATAATCTCTACGTTTGTTCTCCGCTATTAGTGGCTTTGGAGTGACTCTTTGTTGCATGTTGAGGGCTTGTTATATGATCTATCTATGTTATTATTGTTGAGAGAACTTGCACTAGTGAAAGTATGAACCCTAGGCCTTGTTTCCTACCATTGCAATACCGTTTACGCTCACTTTTACCACTTGTTACCTTGCTGTTTTTATATTTTCAGATTACAAATACGTTTATCTACTATCTATTTTGCACTTGTATCACCATCTCTTTGCCGAATTAGTGCACCTATACAATTTGCCATTGTATTGGGTGTGTTGGGGACACAAGAGACTTTTTGTTATTTAGTTGCAGGGTTGCTTGAGAGAGACCATCTTCATCCTATGCCTCCTACGGATTGATAAACCTTAGGTCATCCACTTGAGGGAAATTTGCTACTGTCCTACAAACCTGTGCACTTGCAGGCCCAACAACGTCTACAAGAAGAAGGTTGTGTAGTAGACATCAAGCTCTTTTCTGGCGCCGTTGCCGGGGAGGTGAGTGCTTGAAGGTATATCTTTAGATCTTGCAATCGAATCTATTTGTTTCTTGTTTTAGCACTAGTTCAGTTTGTAAAAGAAAACTACAAAAAAATGGAATTGAGTTTGTCTCACACGCTTCATCTTTTTAATATCTTTCGTGAGTATGATGGAAAGGAAAATTGTGCTCAAGTGCTAGAAGAAGAATTGCATAGAATGCTTGGCATAAAATATGTGAATGATGAGCATGATTGCAATGTTGTTAGTATGAATTCCCTGAATACCCATGATGCTAATGATATGCAAAGCCACAAGCTTGGGGAAGCTATGTTTGATGGAGATGATATTTTTTGTCCCCCAAGCTTTGATGAGCAAATTTACTATGATGAAAGCATGCCTCCTATCTATGATGATTATTGTGATGACACGTATGCTTTAAATAATAATGATAACCATGAAACCTGTCATCTTGATCTTAATTTTCAATCATATGATAGTTATTTTGTTGAGTTTGCTCCCACTACTATTCCGAATGAGAAGAATTTTGCTTATGTGGAGAGTATTAAAAATTCTATGCAAGTAGATCATGAAAAGAATGTTTTAGGTGCTGGTTATATTGTCGAATTCATTCATGATGCTACTGAAAACTATTATGAGAGAGGAACATATGCTTGTAGGAATTGCAATAATGTCAAGTTTCCTCTCTATGTGCTTAAAATTTTGAAGCTATGCTTGTTTTACCTTCCTATGCAAGTTGATTATTGTTCCCATAAGTTGTTTTCTCACAAAATACCTATTCATAGGAAGTGGGTTAGGCTTAAATGTGCTAGTCATATGCTTCATGATGCTCCTGATATGTTTCAATTCGTATCTTTTATGTGAGCATCATTGTCATCATCATGCCTAGCTAGAAAGGCATTAAAGAAAAGCGCTTGTTGGGAGACAACCCAATATTTACCCTTACTGTTTTTGTGTGTACACATGATTATTCTACTGTAGTAATCATGTTTTATAGCTTTTGTTTCAATAAAGTGCCAAGTAGAACCTTTGGGAAGACTTGGGTGAAGTTTATATGATCTTGCTGTAGAAAACAGAAACTTTTGCGCTCACGAGAATGGCTGCCATTTTTTACTGGAAGTGCTTTTAGGTTGATTCTTTTTGCAGATGATTAATAGGCAAATTTATGAGGTCCAGCAATTTATTTCATAACTTTTGGGGTTCCATAAGTATACGTTTTATACAGATTACTACAGACTGTTCTGTTTTTGACAGATTCTGTTTTCTATGTGTTGTTTGCTTATTTTGATGCATCTATGGCTAGTATTAAGTGGTATGAACCATATAGAAGTTAGAATACAGTAGATATTACACCAATATGAATTTATAATGAGTTCATTACAGTACCTAAGTGGTGGTTTTATATTCGTATACTAATGGAACTTACGAGTTTTGTTTTGAGTTTTGTGTGGTTGAAGTTTTCAAGTTTTGGGTAAAGATTCAATGGACTATGGAATAAGGAGTGACAAGAGCCTAAGCTTGGGGATGCCCAAGGCACCCCAAGGTAATATTCAAGGACAACCAAGAGCCTAAGCTTGGGGATGCCCCGGATGGCATCCCCTCTTTCATCTTCGTTCATCGGTACTTTTACTTGGAGCTATATTTTTACTCGCCACATGACATGTGTTTTGCCTGGAGCGTCATTTTATCTTGCTAGTATTTGCTTTTTGGTATTTAGAATAATGTTCTGCATCTTTAGTTTCAATAAAAAAGTCAAGGATAGCCTTTGCCATGCTTATTTTGCTGGTATACTTGTTGCTGTTTGAAAACAGAAAGTTTACCGCTGTTGCAAAAATTCCCTAGAAAAGTCAGGGAATGGTATAACATTTAATCTTTTTGCATATTAAGCTATGATAAATTTATTACAGTGGGAATTTTATTTCATAATTTTTGGAGTCAGGTAAGTATTGATACTCTTGCATTCTTTACAGACTGTACTGTTTTGGCAGATTGCTGTTATGTTTGCATTGTTTGCGTATGTTTGCTTGTTTAATGATTCTATTTGAGGATAGGAGTATTAAATATGCAGAGAAATTTAGTATTCAATGTTGAATAATAATGTTAGTGATTTGTTACAGTAGAAGATGACATGGTTTTGCATTGGTTTATACTAACCTATCTCACGAGTTCTTGTTGAGTTTGTTGTGAATGAAGCTTTTGATAAAAAGAGAAACCGTGACATGAAAGGAATTAAGGAGACACAAAAGCTCAAGCTTGGGGATGCCCAAGGCACCCCAAGATAATATTTCAAGAAGTCTCAAGCATCTAAGCTTGGGGATGCCCCGGTAGGCATCCCACCTTTCTTGTTCGACAAACTATCAGTTAGTATCGGTTGAGCCTAAGTTTTCGCTTCTTCACATGAGTTGTGCTATCCTTGCAATGTCATTTTATTTTGTTTTTTCTTGCTGCTTGAATACAATACCAAGATCTGAAATTCTTTAATGAGAGAGAGTCTTTGCATAGTTGCATAATTATTCGACTACTTATTGATCTTCACTTATATCTTTCGGAGTAGTTTGTCATTTGCTCTAGTGCTTCACTTATATCTTTTGGAGCATAATGGTGGATTTGTTTTGAAAGAAACTATTGATCTCTCATGCTTCACTTAGATTATTTTTAGAGTCGTTAATAGCATGGTAATTTGCTTAATATTAATACACTTGCTATTCAAGATATGTGAAACTTTCTTTTGAGTGCGTTGAATACTAAGATAAGTTTGATGCTTGATAATTGTTTTGAGATATGGAGGTGATAATATTAAAGCAATGCTAGTTGGGGTGATTATGAATTTAAAGAATGCTTGTGTTAAAGTTTGTGATTCCCGTAGCATGCACGTATGGTGAACCGCTTTGTGATGAAGTTGGAGCACAATTTTATTTATTGATTGTCTTCCTTATGAGTGGCGGTCGGGGACGAGCGATGGTCTTTTCCTACCAATCTATCCCCCTAGGAGTATGCGTGTAGTGCTTTGGTTTTTGATGACTTCTAAATTTTTGCAACAAGTGCATGAGTTCTTTTGATTAATGTTGAGTCCATGGATTATACGCACTCTCACCCTTCCACCATTGCTAGCCTCTCTAATACCACGCATTTTTCGCCGGTATCATACACCCCCCATATACCTTCCTCAAAACAGCCACTATACCTACCTATCATGCCATTTCCATAGCCATTCCGAGATATATTTCCATGCAACTTTCCACCGTTCCATTCATATGACACACATTACTTTTGTCATATTGCTTTTTGCATGAACATGTAGTTGACATTGTATTTGTGGCAAGGCCACTTTCATAATTTTCATACATGTCGCTCTGGATTCATTGCATATCCCGGTACACCGCCGGAGGCATTCATATAGAGTCATATTTTGTTCTAAGTATCGAGTTCTAATTGTTGAGTTGTAAGAAAAATAAAAGTGTGATGATCATTATTATTAGAGCATTGTCCCAGTGAGGAAAGGATGATGGAGACTATGATTCCCCCATAAGTCGGGATGAGACTCTGGACGAAAAAAAAGAGGCCATAAAAAAAGATAGAAAAGGCCTAAATAAACAAAAAACAATGAGAGAAAAAGAGAGAAGGGACAATGCTACTATCCTTTTACCACACTTGTGCTTCAAAGTAGCACCGTGATCTTCATGATAGAGAGTCTCATATGTTGTCACTTTCATATACTAGTGGGAATTTTTCATTATAGAACTTGGCTTGTATATTCCAATGATGGGCTTCCTCAAAAGTGTCGTAGGTCTTCGTGAGCAAGCAAGTTGGATACACACCCACTTAGTTTCTTTTGTTGAGCTTTCATATATTTATAGCTCTAGTTCATCCGTTGCATGGCAATCTCTACTCACTCACATTGATATCTATTAATGGGCATCTCCATAGCCCGTTGATACGCCTAGTTGATGTGAGACTATCTTCTCCTTTTTTGTATTCTCCACAACCACCATTCTATTCCACATATAGTGTTATGTCCATGGCTCACACTCATGTATTGCGTGAAAGTTGAAAGAGTTTGAGATTACTAAAGTATGAAACAATTGCTTGGCTTGTCATCGGGGTTGTGCATGATTAAATACTTTGTGTGATGAAGATAGAGCAACATCCAGACTATATGATTTTGTAGGGATAACTTTCTTTAGCAATGCTATTTTGAGAAGACATGATTGCTTTGATTAGTATACTTGAAGTATTATTACTTTATGTCAATATGAACTTTTGTCTTGAATCTTTCGGATCTGAATATTCATACTACAATTATGAAGATTTACATTGAAATTATGCCAAGTAGCACTCCGCATCAAAAATTATCTTTTTTATCATTTACCTACTCGAGGACGAGCAGGAATTAAGCTTGGGGATGCTTGATACGTCTCCAACGTATCTATAATTTTTGATTGCTCCATGCTACTTTATATACTGTTTTAGGCAATATTGGGCTTTATTTTCCACTTTTATATTATTTTTGGGACTAACCTATTAACCGGAGGCCTAGCCCAGATTTGTTGTTTTATGCCTATTTCAGTGTTTCGAGGAAAAGGAATATCAGACGGAGTCAAAACGGAACGAAATCAACTGGAGAAGTTAATTTTGGAAGGAAACCCACCTGATAGACTTGGAGTGCACGTCAGGGGAGTCCTGGGCTGCCCACGAGGGTGGGGGCGCGTCCACCCCCCTAGGGCGCGCCCCCTGCCCCGTGAGCACACCGAAGGTCCACCGACGTACCCCTTGCACCCGTATATACTCACGTACCCTAAAACTTCCAGAACAGAAGATAGATCGGGAGTTCCGCCGCCGCAAGCCTCTGTAGCCACCAAAAACCTCTCGGGAGCCCTTCCCGGCACTCTGCCGGAGGGGGAACCCATCACCGGTGGCCATCTTCATCATCCCGGCGCTATCCATGACAAGGAGGGAGTAGTTCACCCTCGGGGCTGAGGGTATGTACCAGTAGCTATGTGTTTGATCTCTCTCTCGTGTTCTCTCTCGTGTTCCCTCTATGGCACGATCTTGATGTATACCAAGCTTTGCTATTGTAGTTGGATCTTATGATGTTTCTCCCCCTCTACTCTCTTGTGATGAATTGAGTTTCCCCTTTGAAGTTATCTTATCGGATTGAGTCTTTTATGAGAACACTTGATGTATGTCTTGCCGTGATTATCTGTGGTGACAATGGGATATCATGTGCCACTTGATGTATGTTTTGGTGATCAACTTGCGGGTTTCGTGACATTGGGAACCTATGCATAGGGGTTGGCACACGTTCTTGACTCTTCGATAGAAACTTTGGGGCACTCTTTGAAGTACTTTGTGTTGTTTGGATGAATCTTAGATTGTGTGACGCATATCGTATAATCATGCCCACAGATACTTGAGGTGACAATGGAGTATCTAGGTGACATTAGGGTTTTGGTTGATTTGTGTCTTAAGGAGTTATTCTAGTACGAACTCTTTTATAGATTGATCCGAAAGAATAACTTTGAGGTGGTTTCGTACCCTACCATAATCTCTACGTTTGTTCTCCACTATTAGTGGCTTTGGAGTGACTCTTTGTTGCATGTTGAGGGCTTGTTATATGATCTATCTATGTTTTTATTGTTGAGAGAACTTGCACTAGTGAAAGTATGAACCCTAGGCCTTGTTTCCTACCATTGCAATACCGTTTACGCTCACTTTTACCACTTGTTACTTTGCTGTTTTTATATTTTCAGATTACAAATACCTTTATCTACTATCTATTTTGCACTTGTATCACCATCTCTTTGCCGAACTAGTGCACCTATACAATTTGCCATTGTATTGGGTGTGCTGGGGACACAAGAGATTTTTTGTTATTTGGTTGCAGGGTTGCTTGAGAGAGACCATCTTCATCCTACGCCTCCGACGGATTGATAAACCTTAGGTCATCCACTTGTGGGAAATTTGCTACTGTCCTACAAACCTGTGCACTTGCAGGCCCAACAACGTCTACAAGAAGAAGGTTGTGTAGTAGACATCACGCTCCTTTTTGAGCCGCGCTGCTGCTAAGATTCTGTGTATAGGGTTTTCCCTAGTAGTGGATGAGCTAAAGCGCCACATAGTTCTTTCAGGAAAAAGAGACATCGTGGGAGTGCAGGGCAAGACAGACAGGTCTGAGGATTATGAAAAGTTTCATGAAATTCCTCCCTTCAAAGTCAAGGCTGACCCAAGCACCTTGTTAAATGATGAAGATTTTCCATGGTTACGGTGCAATAAGCAAAGGACACAAGCGAAGAAAAACTTAAGACTTTCTTTCCACAACTATTATGATGATGCCTTTGATCTAGAATATCACTGCAGTTACGGGTGGTGAAATGAAATGCCTTTTGTAATAAATGATTCTTCGTATGAAACCCTAATACTTCGAAAGAGATTGTCAATTTTGTACACAAAGTGCATCCAGCGTTTGCCGTAACCCTCTCAATTTTTGAGCACATGCTATGTGGGCGAAATGATGATACCATGCCAACTTGCAACCTTTTCAGAGTTCATTTGTAGTGCTTTTCAAATTCAGGTTCATTTAGCTTAAAAATCAGTAAATGCATGAAAAATACCAAATGAAGTCAGAAAGGGTTGAAAATTGATGATGTGGATTTGAATGGTGCATTTTGAACACACAAAAGTCAGGAATTCAAATAAGTTCAAAGAAATGACACTAGTAGAAAACGAAGCTATATTACCGGTTTGTAGGGGCCTTTAGTCTCGGTTCGGCAACCGACACTAAAGTGTGGGGACTAAAGGTCCCCCCCTTTGGTCCCGGTTCAGCACGAACTTGTCGGTGTCCTGGACTTGGGGGTATCCAGTCCTGCCTGCCTACGGCCCACCACATGGCTCCATCGACGGCGTGGTACGGCCTAGCTTCAACACCAACATCACAAGGCCCTTGCGAAGGGCCAAGCCTCGCGAGGCGGACGACGCCAAGAACCCCGAAGGAGTTTGCCTCCTCAGGAGGTCTCCTGAGGGGCGTAGAGTTCTCTGTAGCTACCTCATGAGGCTCAGCTAACGTGAGCCATGACGACCAAGGCCAGGCAGGCGCCAGCTGGGCTCCAGGCGGGTGCAGAGCGCATGATTCCTCTTTGGTGCAAGGGAGGCAAGCCGCAGACGTAGTGTCCCGAGGAATCATCCAAAGGTTTCATTCTGGTGCAACAAGACCAAGACCGCCAGGACGACAAGACGGAGGTCATCCACGAGCCCACCGCAGCGTCACGACAAAAGGCTTTTCGCAGGTGAAGACTACTTTTGTCTTGATAGGCTCTACTTCTTATCCCCTTTCAAATCCCGCCGTTGTTGAATCCCTTCCCGCTCATATTTGGGAAGAGGACCAAGGTCACTATAAATAGGACTAGCCACCACCATAGGAAGGAGGGGGGGAGATCGATTCCAACTCGAGCACACACCAGCTCAAGAACACCTCACCTCCTGAGGCTTGTTCATGCTCTTTACTTGTTCATCCATAGCCCCTCGAGGCAATCCACCACACCATACTGGAGTAGGGTATTACACCATAATGGTGTCCTGAACCAGTATAAATCTCTGTGTCTTTGTGTCTCTTTGAGCCCGACGTGTTAGGCCTATGTAGATCACGAGTAGGCAGGCTAGGTTGGTTGAGATCTCCGCATGCACCCCAGAGTTCGAACCTCTCACGGGTTGCCGGATCCCGAAATCCTACATTTGGCGCATCAGGTAGGGGTGCGTCGGATCCTCTCTTCCGTCGTTTGATCCACCTCCACTCCAACATCTCCATGGCCGACGCGCGCCGGGCTCGTGCTGAGTGTCGAGCTGCAGTCGCCACCCGCGTCACTGAGACGGCTTCGGCGGGTGACGGCTGCGCCTGCCGCGCTCCTTCTCCGGTGGCTAACGTGGCCACGGGCCCTGCCGGCCACGTGCAGCAGGCTTCATCACTGCACCCGTTGTTGCATCGTGACGGCCGCACCGCTACTCCGTCTCCGACTCTAGCAGCTTCGTCATCCCACATGCGCCGCGGCGAGGTGGACGCACAGGCCGCTCTGGTCATGGCGCGGGAGCTTCTTCGCTATTGCCCGGTGGGAGATATCTAAGAGGAGTGGCTTGCGCGCATCACCGAGCTCATCAGCGTCGCGCACGGGGGCTCTGACGGGCCAGCTCGCTCGCTACCTCAGCATCCACCTGCAACGGGCGACGTGGCGCACGGGGCTCCTCCACCACCTCTGGCCTGGGACGCCATCATCAAGCCCAGGCGCATGAATCCACAGCGCGACCCACAGTGCCCGGTGCCGGCTCGGGATGATGTGAGCTGCCAGGTGGTGCAGTGCCCGCAAGGGGAAGCGCGCGTGCTTCCAGCAGCCCAGCACCAAGCCCGCATGCCGCCACAGGAGGTGGCGGTGCGCATGCAGCAGGATCACGTTCCACCCCCTCGACAACCTCCGATGAGCACAGCAGGGTGCCACGCATTCACTCCGGAGCTCCGCAACATCGTCTGGCCAAGCAAGTTCAAGCCCGGCCTGCCACCGCGCTACGACGACACCGCAGACCCTGCCGAGTTCTTGCAGCTCTACGAGCTGAGCATCGAGGCGGCCAACAGCGACGAGAAGATCATGACAAACTGGTTCCCCATGGCCCTCAAGGATGGCGCACGTTCTTGGCTCCCAAACCTGACCGAGGGGTCGGTCTCTTCCTGGGAGAAGATGCGCGGCCGCTTCATCGCCAACTTCCAGGGCACTCGCGACCGTCCGCCGGCTGCAGGTGACCTGCGACGCATCAAGGAGCAACTTGGAGAGCCCCTGCAGAAGTATATCTAATGCTTCAACAACGTGCGCTTCAAGATCCCCAAGGTGTCAGATGAGGCCATCATCTCCGCGTTCACCGATGGCATTCGTGATGTCAAGATGAAGGAGGAGCTCGCCATCCACGAGGACCTCTGCATCGCTCAGGAGATGTTCAACATCGCGAACAAGTGCGCAAGTGCAGAGGAGGGATGCCTCTCCCTCCTCGAGCTCCCAAATGCTGATCCAGAAGACAAGAAGACCAAGGCCAAGGACACAAAGCGCAAGGGACCAGCCGTCCTCGTGGCCGAGCCAGAGACCAAGCGTGGCTGCGACCACCCCGAGTCATCCAAGGGCAAGCGCCCGTTCTGCGCCTTCCACAACGTCTACAACCACAACACCAGCGACTGCCAAGAGCTTAGGGCTCTCCATGACGGGCACCTCGGTCGACGCCCCGAGCACAATGATTGAGGCTATGGTCGCGGAGGAGGCCGAGGTGGAGGACGCTGGGACGGACACGACCATCGTCAGGAGTGGCGCGATGAGCCTTGTGAGGACCGCTCGAAGGATCAGCCTCGTGAGGGCAACTGGAGGGAGCAGCCTTGCGAGGATCGACCTCAGGGCAACGCGACTTTGCCTCCTCTGCCTCCACCGCCAAGGAGAAATGAAGATCACCACCGGCACGAGGGGGCTGGGGGCTTCCAGGAGCCACGAGCCATCACCTGCATCTTGAGTGGCTCGCAGTCCCAGCTTCCCGCCGCATCTTCAAGCAGTTTGCACGCGAGGTGAATGCAGCGCTCCCCAAGCCTGAAGCCCTCTCAAGTGGTCCAAGTGCGCCATCACCTTCGACTCCTCGGACCGGCTCAAGTGCGCGGCCACAACAGGCGCGCTCCCCATGCTCTATTCCCCAGTCATCAGCAACGTGACCGTCACCAAGACCCTCATCGATGGCGGAGCAGGGCTCATTGTTCTTTCTATTCAGACGTTCGACAGGCTCGAGGTGCCATACCACCAGCTTCACCCCACCAAGCCATTCTCAGGAGTGACCGACGGGTTGACACACCCGATCAGGCAGGTTCTCCTCCAGGTCACCTTCGGCGAGCGCAACAACTACCACACCAAGCTCATCGACTTTGACATCGCCGACATCCGCCTACCCTACAACGCCATCCTTGGGTACCCAGCACTGGCCAAATTCATGGCAGCCACGCACCACGGCTACAACATCCTCAAGATGCCAGGAAGTGGCGGCATCATCACAGTTGCTTGCCAAGAGAAGGATGGGGTGTGCTCCCTCGAGCGCGCCTTCCAGGCAGCAGTAGTTGATGAAGACGGCACCCTCCCTACTGAGGTTGCCCCCAAGACAAAGAAGCTGCAGCTGGGCCAGGGGTCTCGTGAGGGAGCAGAACTTGAGGATGCATCACTGAGTCTCGCGTCCCCAGACGCGATACCCTCAACCATCGCATAGGAAGGCGCGCCCAGCGCCCCCCTCAGGCTGGGCTCAGGGGCTCTCCTTTGGAGGGCCTCAGATCTAGCCAACGTCACGAGGACGGTGCTTAGGCACCATGTGGAGGCGTTGTTCAGAGCGCGCTTCCGAGGTGAGGGCAGGAGATGTGAAGCACTAGGCGTTCAAGAGTTCATCGGCAAGGCAATCGAAGAGATCCAGGAAGGAAGGGTTCTGCAAGGCGATCTTCACCTACCACACGGCTCGGCTCACTGCCCTGGCGAGGGTAAGGAGTTCCGCGTCTGCATCGACATCCCCGGGCTCAGTAGGGCCGCGTCTCGGCAACTCATGTGGCCGTCTCGCCTCATGTCGGCCGGTGTGAGTGACCGCCTCACAGCTACGTTTGCATGCTGTTTGGCCTGGCCAGCGGGGCTGAGGTGTTCCAGCGCTGCATGAGGGATGCTCAGGAGGCCTACGACGCCAGGCGCCAGGCGATCCTGGCAGAGATGGAGGAGCACCCTCAGGAGCCTTCCGGTCCCCCCAAGTCTCCCGAGGCTCGGCATCTGAGCGGTTCATGAGGATGGCTTCAACAGCACGCGTTTTTTGGCTACTTCAACAATTCTTCAGCAACGGTACCAGGTGACATCTCTCTAGTTCATTCAGTTTGGGGGCGCCCCTCGGGCTACATTATCCCCAGGCCGTATGGGTCCATCCTGGCGGCATGTATCCCTTCCGCATCTATCAAAGCCAGTTACAATCCCTTGCAAGTTACTTTCGAATTATTGAATGCCTGACCGGCGCTTCGTCGCTAAGAACGCCTCGCGCCCTTGCAAGCCCTCATGTGACCGCCTCATGATTAAGGACTGGCACGACGTTTATGCTCGGGTCCGTCCCTACAACGTCGCTAAACCCAAGTAGCTGAGCTCTGGCTCACGAGCCAGCCCCGTGTACGTCACCTTCCGTGGCTCTTTGTGCCTTGTTCTCGCATGGGCTAATTGCGGGTGGATGAGTGAGGGCGCGTGGCCTGGTGCCCCCGTGGCCATGGGAACCGCGCGCCGGTTGTTTTTCTTCAGGATCATTGCATGAGAAGACCGGGCACGACGTCTGTGCTCGGGTCCGTCCCTGCAACGTTGATACATCCAGCGGCTGAGCTTTGTCTGGCGGGCCGGCCCCGTTCACGTCACCTCCGGGGGTCGTTGGTGTCCGGCCTTCTCATGCATTAACCTTAGGAAACTCATTCTGCGCAGGCTGCCTAACCATCTCGCAGGACCAATTCAAGCACTCAAGACCAGGCGCAACCCGCCTTGAGGTAGGGCCTCGTGAGTCCCGCGCTGGCTCACAGGTGCCCATATACACCTCCTCCAGCCCTGCCGTGCAAGTCACGTGTCAGGGCGGGGTTGTACACGCCCCGAGGGCTCTCCTAAGAGGGATCCCCCTCCCACACAACAGTGGAAGCACCATGCTCCGCGCTGGCCATAGACACTGCCAAGGAGCAGCTATGCCCGTGCAGGAGCGGAAGTGCTATGCTCCATGCTGGTGATGAACAACTGGGGGTGGCCTCGCGGCCGCATTAACCTCAGGGAGTCTCCGGACTCAGTGGCTAGCCTCACCGCGCTGCTTTCCCTCGGGAGAGTAGCGCGAGGGGGCTGGGCACGGGGGCTATGCTTAGGTCACACCTGGCGTACCCCACCTCGCGAGGCCTCACGGGCCTGGTCTTGCGCACCCCTCCCGAGCGAGAGCTCGGTGAGGAAAAGGTAGGATGGTTTGTTCGTACGTCAAGGGGGACTCCTGAGCATCGCGACTCAAGAGCCTAACTAGTCACGTAGCCCTTGACCTCTTGGGCTCGTCCTGGTGATCCGGACGACTCAACAACGGCTGAGGTATGCGCGGGGCCGGGCCCTGCCGACGCAGAACACTCAGACCTGATTGTCACCCTTCTATTTCCAATCCGTTCGCACGTCAAGGGGGACTCCTGAGCAACGCGACTCAGGAGCCTAACTGGTCACGTAGCCCCTCACCTCTTGGACTCGTCCTGGTGATTCGGATGACCTAACGACGGCTGAGGCATGCGCGGGGCTGGGCTCTGCCCACACAGAACACTAAGGCTTGCCCCTCCATCTTTTCCTAAGCTGTTCGCGCGTCAAGGAGGACTCCTGAACATCGCGACTCATGAGCCTAACTGGTCACGTAGTTCCTCACCTCTTGGACTTGTCCTGGTGATCCGGATGACCCAACGATGGCTGAGGCATGCACGGGGCCGGGCTCTGCCAACGCAGAACAACAAAGCAAATGGGAAAGCTGAAGGAGCATAATCTAGTTATTACAAGACATATTGTTCCAAGAAAACAATTTTAAATGCCTCCCCGAGGCATGTTGCAGGACGCAGGACAAACAGGGAAGAGCAGAATCGCCAGGCTACCTCCTCAGACTTGGGCATCACCGCTGCCCGCTAGCGGAGCCTCATCTCCAGGCGTGTCGCCCGTCCCACCGGCTTCAGTCGGAGGACCAACGGCCAGGAACCTGCTCAGCATGACGTCCACGGACTTCATCACAGCGGCAGCAGCAACATCTTGGGAGGCGGGGTCCACCGGAGCAAGGAAGGAGGAGAAGTTGAAGCTGGCGTCCTCGAGATAAAGTTGGCTGAAGACACAAGTCAGAGCCGAGGAAGAAAGCGAGCGCGCCTTGCTTTTCGCCAAGGAGGCAAACCCGTCAACATCATCTTCGAGCACCGCCACGACTTCAGGAAGTAGAGCAGCAGGGCTCTCCCTCGGGGTCGTCACCACCGCCTTCTTCGAGGGATTATCTCCAAAAAGCTCCTTCTAGGCCTCGAGGAAATGTGCCTCGAGGGAAGCAAGAGTGCTGCGCTCCATGACGGCCACCTTCTTGGCCTCGGCGAGGGCAGCTTCGGCTGCCTCCGCCTCCTCCTTCAGCTTCGTCAGGCGGTCGCACTCTCCTGCCTGCTCCAAGGCCGTCTTCTTCAACTCGGTGTTCCGGTCAGCGGCGGCAGCTTCCTGGGCCTTCAGCTTCTCTTCACGCTCCTGGAGCTAGCTGGCCTGAGCGGCCTGCCGGTCCTAGAGAATCTTCACATCAGCCTCCGGTGCGTCGCACCGGTTCTCAGCCTCTGTGGCCTCCTGCCGCGCCAGGTCACACGTCGTGGCGGCCACCCCGAGTGCCTTCTTGGCTTCCTCCATGGAACCCCAGGCCACGCGAACAGACGCATCAGCCTTGAGCCAACCAGAGATCAACCCCAGGCATCGCTGTGCCAAACAATTATCCGGGCCCTGAAGCTCATCCTAGAGGAGGTCCTGCGCCGCCCTTGCCTCCTCCAGGGTCCCGGAGGGAGCAGGAGCGCCATGATTCGGCCACACGCTGGGCAGGGGAAGAGACGTCCTCGGCACCAAGGCAGAAGAAACCTCAGCCTCAAGAAGGACCGGCGGCTCCGGAGGCTGGTTGGCCTCAGCAGCCGTAGACAAGCTAGGCTCCGGAGGGGTCAGGCCTGCCGGGGGCACCGGTACCTCCTGAGAACAAGTGCTCACGTCCGCCGTGGGTGGCGCCACCTCTGGAGCCCCAGGGGCAGCAGCACTTTCTTTTGCCGGGGTCACAGCAACCTCCAGACCCTCCTTTCGCTTCTTCGATGGCTGCTGCCTGACGACAGACGGAGATGCTAAGTATCGCTCCAAGGATCAACAAACAAGATTAAGAAGAAAGGAAGGAACTTACTGGCCGGCGTAAATGTAGTTCCTCTTCATACTCAACAGCAGGCGCTGAGGCGGAGCAGTTGGCGCAGAGCTTTTGGGAGCAGGAGAGACTGCGGTTGGTGCCGCTCGGGATGACGTTGGCGAAGGGGGAGCACCACCCAGTGGAACAACGCAATCCTGCTCTTGTTCGCTCGTGTAGTGACTCCCCTAGGGCGCGACACCTCCACCACCGTGGGCTCGTCGTCATCATCGTCATCAGGAAGGTCACGCAGGAGCTCCCTTCGCCCCGGGGAAGCGGACTCTTCCACAACCTCGTCCTCGGTGGCCTCGCAGGATTGGCCGTCAGAGGACAGGTGCACCAGGGTTTTAGGCGGTAGGGAAGACGCCGGCTGCACGAACCAAGCTCGTCGAAGACGGGCATGGCCGCGATGACATCCTCCGCGTCGTCACGACAGTACAACGGGAGCCAGTCCTCCGGAGGGTCGCTTGGATCCTTTCCCATCAGGTAGAGCAGCACCTTGTTTAGCTCCTCCTTGTGAAGGGGTCTCGGCGCAGGCGAATCTTGTCGTCGTGACCACCAAGCTTCCACAAAGGACGGAGACGGTCTTGAAGCAGCACGACGTGCTGCTTCAGGAACTCCCTGATGAGCATGGCCTGATCAGCTTTGCGTTCTTCAACTCCTTGTCCATGTTCCTCACGAACGGTGTTAGGGAAGGGTCGGTGATCTTCTCGGATTTCCACCACTTATCGGAGACAGAGAATGCAGTCGGCAACTTCTATGAGCTTTGGGAGCTCTTGGCATCCATCAAGATCCACCTCTTCACGGCGTCCTCTACCTTCTTCCCAGCGCGGGAGATTGCATTGCCACCCCACGCCGCGACGAAATAGATGCACCCGACTGGATTGTCGCCGGTCTTGCGAAGATAGAAGAAATGGCGGAAAAACGCGACGGAGGGCAGCACCCCCATGAACGCCTCACAATAGAAGGCGAAGAGGGACAGAAGATGGATGAAGTTGGCATGGATGTGGAGTGCATGGAGACCATAGTGGTGAAGAATGGCGAAGAAGAAGGGGGAGAACGGAGGTACCAGCCCGGAGAAGACGTTGTGCATGAAGAAGGGGAAGAAGTTGCTGCCCGCGGGCTCCGGGGCAGCGGTGGCGACACGGAGCGCGGTCTTCTTCCACTCATTATCGTCGCTCGCTAACAGGAGGAGCGTTGTCTGGAGCTTCTCCCCGAGCACGCAGGGCGCCAGCAGCCCAGGCTCATACCAGGAAGGGCTGGCAGCCGAGGAGGAAGCCGTGGTCTTCTCGGCGGCCATCAGGTGAGAGATTTGGCAGAAAATCAGTAGATCTGACGAATTCTTCCGCTACGGGGAGAAGGGGATTTGGAGCAAGACGAAGGAGGGGCAATGAAAGCCTGGCATCAGGCGTCGCCCCTTTTGTCAGACGGAAGTAGTTGTCGAGGCAGCGTGAGGAAGCGGAGTCACCCATGTCCCATCAATCGCCACGCGTCATCAAGGCCGCATGTGGTTAGGGCCCGCGGTGCTCCGCACTTACCCTTTGGCTTCGCCTGGAAGCCAAGTCCAAGCGCGCCTTGGGCTCGGGTTCTACTGTCGGCGTCCTGGACTTGGGGGTATCCAGTTCTGCCTGCCTGCGGCCGACCACATGGCTCCATCGATGGCCTGGTACGGCCCAGCTTGAGCACCAACACTGCAAGACCCTCGCGAGGCGGACGACGCCAAGACCCCTGAAGGAGTTGGCGTCCTCAGGAGGGCTCCTGAGGGGCGGAGAGTTCTATGCAGCTACCTCATGAGGCTTAGCTGACGTGAGCCATGACGACCAAGGCCAGGCGGGCGCCAGGCGGGCGCAGAGCGCAGGTTTCCTCTTTAGTGCAAGGGAGGCAAGCCGCAGGCGCAGGGTCCCGAGGAATTAGCCAAAGATTTCCATTCTGGTGCAACAAGACCAAGACTGCCAGGACGGCAGGACAGAGGTCATCCACGTGCCCACCGCAGTGTCACGACCAAAGGCTTTTCACAGGCAAAGACTACTTTTGTCAGGATAGACTGTACTTCTTGTCCCCTTTCAAATACCGCCGTTGTGGAATCCCTTCCCGTCATATTTGGGAAGAGGACTAAGGCCACTATAAATAGGACTAGCCACCACCATAGGAAGGGGGAGATCGATTCCGACTCGACCACACACCAGCTCAAGAACACCTCACCTCCTGAGGCTTGTTCATCCTCTATACTTGTTCATCCATAGCCCCTCGAGGCAATCCACCACACCACACTAGAGTAGGGTATTACACCACAATGGTGGCCTGAACCAGTATAATTCTCTATGTCTTTATGTCTGTTTGAGCCCGACGCGTTAGGTCTAGGTAGATCACGAGTAGGCAGGCTGGGCAGGTTGAGATCTCCGCACGCACCCCAGAGTTCGAACCTCTCACGGGTTGCCGGATCCCAAAATCCGACAGAACCGGCACTAAAGGGCCACCACATGGCAGGAGCTAGGGTCTGGGGCAGGGAGACCTTTACTACCAGTTTGTACCTCCAACCGGTACTAAAAGGTTTATGGGTTTTAGTTTTATTATTTATTTTCCCTTTAATTTTGTGTTTTCAATTTAATTTAGAGATTGTTTTCCATTTATTTTCCCTTTCATAAATTATATAATAACTCATCATCATCATGATATTAATATAAAAACTCCTGCATCATATATCACCAACAACAACAATAGCTAATAATCATCATATATATAGTCATTACCACTATTTTAATAATCATTATCTAATCACCACCAACACTAGCTTAAAGAAGAAGCATTCACTTGTACAGAAAACAAAGATATCATCGAGTTCAACATGGTCATGAGATTATTATAACCGTTCATAACTAAGACCACAAAAGCAAATCACTTTGAGATTAAGTTTAGGACAAAGAACACGGACATGAGACGACAAGTACTAAGAGCAGGAACTAGCTAATCACTCCTGCTGCTCTCTCTCAGGTAAAATAGCATAGAACATGTGTAGCTCTCCCGATTCATCATATTGGAGTATGCAGATGAACCTGTCTCCTAATCGTGGGCTGCGCTTCTGATTGTTGACCCCTAGTACTTCTCTGCGATCATTCACAATTTTCTTAAGTCTTTCACTATTAAGCATTCCTCGGTTTTAGAAATCCTGAATGCACTCATGTGTAATGTAGGATGTCTTGGCTGTAAGCTAACCATTGACATGCAACCGTTAGTCCAGATCCACTGAGGCACAACTATCATTGGGAGTCCCTGTTGAAGAACATCATATAGTAACATACTTAGCAATGAAGTTTAGCTTAAAAATAATGTATGCAAAAGATGCACTGAGGACAAATAGTAAAAAACTTACCATCTTTCCTAAATAGATGTGACCGTAGTTCAATACGAACACTATTAGTCGCACGTTTTGAGTACTACGATTTTCAAGTCTAGGAAAATAATTTCTCTTGACAGCATCAAGATCCTCAAGCCATGAAACATAATGACTTATCACCTCGTAGTTTAGTTCAGCCCCGGGATAGTGGATGGTCCTGTCTACCAAGCGCCAGACATGTTTGGTTGAATGGAAATAAGCTGTCAATAGAAATTAGTTGTCAACTATTTTTGAAATAAACAATATCGAAGACATAAATATGGTTGAGAAACTCACATAATGGTAGAACTGGAGGCGTCTGCACATCGACCGAGATATCGGTATTACCTTCAATATCATCTTCCGGATGAATATCAAAGGTGATAACCATATCAGGCTCAAATGCATAAGCCTTGCATAGTGCTTGCCAAGTTTTGCATTCAATAGGACTGAAACCTATCTTATCGAAGACAAAAATTTTGCGTGGAAAGTATAACCATGCTCGGTCTTCAAGTAAACTCTCTTTACCTCCATAGTTTTCATAGGACTGAAACCTATCTTATCGAAGACAAAAATTCTTGCATGGCAGGGGATACGCTAGTAAAATAGTAAAAAATTAAAATTTTAAGTTGAAGCAAATGAAGCATATGCTTAATTACGAAAAAAGACTTGTCGTTGTGACTTACTGTATCCACTTTGAATGTCTCATCCAGCTTGATACTGAAGCGCCTACCATTAACTAGGAAATTTCTGTCGCACATGCCACGCTTGTCTTCGCAGTATTCGCACATGACAAAATCATTCTCGTCGTCAGACATTTCCTATGTTCGTAGTTGAAACATTAATTGATAAACACTTACTAGTACTATTAATTCAACTAGTTCTATTAATTCAACTAATTCAACTAAGCACTTACTAAAAATAAACTAGTTCTATTAAGCTTCTTACTAAAAATAAACTATTTCTATTGTAAACTTTTAATTAATTATTAGATCGTCAAATCTCATATACTTAAATTTATCTAGCTAATTCATCTAATTCATCTAACATTTGACATTAATATATCTACATTATTTTCTAACTAATTCATCTAACATTTGACATTAATATCTAACATTTCTATATATATATATATATATATATATATATATATATATAATCATCTAACAATTGACACTAATCTAAAATTTATGTAAACCAAAAGTATAAAAAACTAAAAAATAGAAAACAGAAAATAATTAAGAAAAATATGTCTCTCTCTGTGTGTGTACTGTGTGTGTGTACTTGTGTGTGTGTGTGTGTGTGTGTGCGAGGGCCGCGCCATGGCGCGCGGCAGGGGGTGGTTGATCTTACAGCGGGATGATGGCCAGCGATGCGAGGTGACGGGGGGCGGCGACATACGGGGATGTGCCGGGGGTGGCACGCGCGCGATCGACGACAGGGACAGTGGGCGCGCTGATGTCTACTACACAACCTTCTTCTTGTAGACGTTGTTGGGCCTGCAAGTGCACATGTTTGTAGGACAGTAGCAAATTTCCCTCAAGTGGATGATCTAAGGTTTATCAATCCGTAGGAGGCATAGGATGAAGATGGTCTCTCTCAAACAACCCTGCAACCAAATAACAAAGAGTCTCTTGTGTCCTCAACACACCCAATACAATGGTAATTTGTATAGGTGCACTAGTTCGGCGAAGAGATGGTGATACAAGTGCAATATGGATAGTAGATAAAGGTATTTGTAATCTGAAATTATAAAAACAGCAAGGTAGCAAGCGATAAAAGTGAGTGTAAACGGTATTGCAATGGTAGGAAACAAGGCCTAGGGTTCATACTTTCACTAGTGCAAGTTCTCCCAACAATAATAACATAGATAGATCATATAACAATCCCTCAACATGCAACAAAGAGTCACTCCAAAGCCACTAATAGCGGAGAACAAACGAAGAGATTATGGTAGGGTACGAAACCACCTCAAAGTTATTCTTTCGGATCAATCTATTCAGGAGTTCGTACTATAATAACACCTTAAGACACAAATCAACCAAAACCTAATGTCAACTAGATACTCCATTGTCATCTCAAGTATCCATGGGCATGATTATACTATATGCATCACACAATCTCAGAATCATCTATTCAACCAACACAAAGTACTTCAAAGAGTGCCCCAAAGTTTCTACCGGAGAGTCAAGAACGTGTGCCAACCCCTATGCATAGGTTCATGGGCGGAACCCGCAAGTTGGTCACCAAAACATACATCAAGTGGCACATGACATCCCATTGTCACCACATATAAGCACAGCAAGACATACATCAAGTGTTCTCATAAAAGACTCAATCCGATAAGATAACTTCAAGAGGAAAACTCAATTCATCACAAGAGAGTAGAGGGGGAGAAACATCATAAGATCCAACTACAATAGCAAAGCTCGGGATACATCAAGATCGTGCCATAGAGGGAACACCAGAGAGAACACGAGAGAGAGAGATCAAACACATAGCTACTGGTACATACTGTCAGCCTCGAGGGTGAACTACTCCCTCCTCGTCATGGATAGCTCCGGGATGATGAAGATGGCCACCGGTGAAGAATCCCCCCTCCGGCAGGGTGCCAGGAAGGGCTCCCAAAAGGTTTCTGGTGGCTACATAGGCTTGCAGCAGCGGAACTCCCGATCTATCTTGATATTCGATGTTTTTAGGGTACGTAGGCTTATATAGGCGAAAGAAGTCGGTCAGGAGGTGCTAGAGGGGACCACGAGACAGGGGGGTGCACCCAGTAGGGGGGGGGGCGCCCCCCTATCTCCTGGCCTCCTCGAGGATCTTCTGACGTAAACTCCGAGTCTCTAGGATGATATTCTTCCCAAAAATAACGCTGCCGAAAGTTTCATTCCGTTTGGACTCCATTTGATATTCCGTTTCCTCGAAATACTTAAACATGCAATAAAACAGCAATATGGGCTGGGCCTCCAGTTAATAGGTTAGTCCCAAAAGTAATATAAAAGTGTATAATAAAGCCCATAATCATTCAAAACAGGTAATATAATAGCATGGAACAATCAAAAATTATAGATACGTTGGAGACGTATCACGCGCGCGTCGACGAGGGCGGGGATCGGACGGGCGCCCGCGACGGCCGGGGGCGGCGACAGTGACGGGGACAACGATGGCGACAGGGACGGGGATGGGGACGGTGACAGGCGCGCGCGACGGGGGTGGCGACGGGGACGGGCCAGGCGAGGGCACTGACGGGGCGACGGGCGCGACGGCGACGGGGACGGGCGCGACGGCGAAGCAGATGAAGAAGAAACTAACTGAAATTTTCGTAAGTGCTACATATATAGGAGGGGCCTTTAGGACCACCAACCGGTACCTAAGGGTCAAATTTGGCCAGGCCAAACGGCGGGAAGCGACCACCTTTAGTACCGATTCGTGGCTCCAACCAGTACAAAAGACCACCCTTTAGAACTGGTTAGAGCCACGAACCGGTATTAAAGGCGTGCGCTGGCACAGGTCGTGTGCAGCGACTTTAGTCCCACCTCGCTAGCCGATGTGCGTCCGCACTAGTTTATAAGCCCCAGTGCGGAAGCTCTCTCGAGCTCCTCTCTTTAGAAGGCTTCTGGGCCTAACTTTGACGCACTGCCCTTTGGGCCTGCTCGGCTCTAAGTGCATCCAGTTTTTGATAACCTCTCAACTTTTTTGCACATGCTATGTGGGTGAAATGATGATACCATGCCAACTTTCAAATTTTTCAGAGTTCATTTGTAGTGCTTTTCAATATCAGGGTCATTTAGCTAAAAAATCAGTATATGCATTAAAAATAGAAAATGAAGGCAAAAAGGGTTGAAAGTTGATGATGTG
Source organism: Triticum aestivum (assembly GCF_018294505.1). Lineage (NCBI taxonomy): Eukaryota > Viridiplantae > Streptophyta > Magnoliopsida > Poales > Poaceae > Triticum > Triticum aestivum. Next base: position 729,544,274 of record NC_057813.1, read on the forward strand.
GCTTTGAATTGTGCATACTGAATGCACAACAAGTCTGGAGTTGTAATAAGATTAAATAAAATGAGAAGTGATTTTGTAACAGATGAGTTTTCGTCCAAAACCCTAATACTACGAAAGAGATTGTCCAGTTTGTACACAAAGTGCATCCAATTTTTGCTGTAACCCTCTCAACTTTTTTGCACATGCTATCTCAGTGAAATGATGATATCAGGCCAACTTTCAACCTATTCAGTGTTCATTTGTAGTGCTTTTCAATATCAGGGTCATTTAGCTCAAAAAATCAGTATAATAATGAATAATAGAAAATGAAGGCAGAAAGGGTTGAAAGTTGATGACGTGGCTTTGAATGGTGCACACTGAACGCACAAAAAGTATGGAGTTGTAATAAATTAAAAAATGAGAAGTGCCTTTGTAACAGATAAGTTTTCGTCCGAAATCCTGATACTTAGAAAGAGATTGTCTAGTTTGTACACAAAGTGCATCCAGTTTTTGCCGTAACCCTCTCAACTTTTTTGCACATGCTATGTGGGTGAAATGATGATACCATGGCAACTTTCAACCTTTTCATAGTTCATTTGTAGTGCTTTTCAACATACGGGTCATTTAGCACAAGAAAATCAGTATATGCATGAAAAATAGAAAATAAAGGCAGATAGGGTTGAAAGTTGATGACGTGGCTTTGAATGGTGCATACTGAACGCACAAAAAGTCTGGAGTTGTAATAAGTTTCAAAAAATGAGAAGGGCCTTTGTAAGAGATGAGTGTTCTACCGAAACCCTGATACTTCGAAAGAGACTATCCAGTTTGTACACAAAGTGCATCCAGTGTTTGCCGTAACCCTCTCAACTTTTTCGCACATGCTATGTGGGTGAAATGATGATACCATGGCAACTTTCAACCTTTTGATAGTTCCTTTGTAGTGCTTTTCAATATCAAGGCCATTTAGCTAAAAAAATCAGTATATGCATGAAAAATAGAAAATGAAGGCAGAAAGGGTTGAAAGTTGATGACGTGGCTTTGAATGGTGCATACTGAACACACAAAAAGTCTGGACTTGTAATAAGTTTTAAAAATATTAGAAGTGCCTTTGTAACAAATGAGTTTTCATCCGAAATCCTGATACTTGGAAAGAGATTGTCCAGTTTGTACATAAAGTGCATCCAGTTTTTGCCGTAACCCTCTCAACTTTTTTGCACATGCTATGTGGATGAAATGATGATACCATGCCAACTTTCAACCATTTCATAGTTCATTTGTAGTGCTTTTACATATTTGGGTCATTAGCTCAAAAAATCAGTATATGCATGAAACATAGAAAATGAAGGCAGAAAGGGTTGAAAGTTGATGACGTAGCTTTGAATGGTGCATACTGAACGCACAAAAAAGTCTGGAGTTTTAGTAAGTTCAAAAAAATGAGAAGTGCCTTTGTAACAGATGAGTTTTCATCCGAAACCCTGATACTTGGAAAGAGATTGTTTAGTTTGTACACAAAGTGCATCCCGTTTTTGCCGCTCTCAACTTTTTTTAACATGCTATGTGGGTGAAATGATGTTACCATGGCAACTTTCAACCTTTTCAGAGTTCATTTGTAGTGCTTTTCAACATCAGGGTCATTTAACTCAAAAAAACAGTATATGCATGAAAAATAGAATATGATGGCGGAAATGGTTGAAAGTTGATGACGTGGCTTTGAATGGTGCATACTGAACGCACAAAATATCTGGAGTTGTAATAAGTTAAAAAAATGAGAAGTGCCTTTATAATAGATGAGTTTTCGTCCGAAACCCTAATACTTCGAAAGAGATTGTCCAGTTTGTATAGAAAGTGCATCCAGTTTTTGTCATAACCCTCTCAACTTTTTCGCACATGATATGTGGGTGAAATGATGATTCCATGTCAACTTTCAACCTTTTCATAGTTCATTTGTAGTGCTTTTCAATATCAGGGTCATTTAGCTCAAAAAATCAGTATATGCCTGAAAAATAGAAAATGAAGGCAGAAACGGTTGAAAGTTGATGACGTGGCTTTGAATGGTGCATACTGAACGCAAAAAATTCTGGAGTTGTAATAATTTAAAAAATGAGAAGTTCCTTTGTAACAGATGAGTTTTCGTCCGAAAACCTGATACTTCGAAATAGATTGTCCAGTTTGTACAAAAAGTGCATATAGTTTTTGCCGTAACCCTCTCAACTTTTTTGCACATGCTATGTGGGTTAAATGATGATACCATGCCAACTTTCAACCTTTTCATAGTTCATTTGTAGTGCTTTTAAATATCAGGGTCATTTAACTCAAAAAAAAATTAGTATATGCCTGAAAAATAGAAAATGAAGGCAAATAGGGTTAAAAGTTGATGTCCTAGCTTTGAGTGCATACTGAACGCACAAAAAGTCTGGAGTTGTAATAAGTTTCAAAAAATGAGAAGGGCCTTTGTAAGAGATGAGTGTTCGTCCGAAACCCTGATACTTTGAAAGAGATTGTCCAGTTTGTACACAAAGTGCATCCAGTGCTTGCCGTAACCCACTCGACTTTTTCACACATGCTATGTGGGTGAAATGTTGATACCATGCCAACTTTCAACCTTTTCATAGTTCATTTGTAATGCTTTTCAATATCAAGGTCATTTAGCTCAAAAAAATCAATATATGCATGAAAAATAGAAAATGAAGGTAGAAAGGGTTGAAAGTTGATGACGTGGCTTTGAATGGTGCATACTAAACGCACAAAAAGTCTGGAAATGTAATAAGTTAAAAAAAATGAGAAGTGCCTTTGTAGCAGATAAGTTTTCGTCCGAAATCCTGATACTTAGAAAAAGATTGTCCAGTTTGTACACAAAGTGCATCCAGTTTTTGCCGTAACCCTCTCAACTTTTTCGCACATGCTATGTGGGTGAAATGATGATACCATGCCAACTTTCAACCTATTCAATGTTCATTTGTAGTGCGTTTCAATATCAGGGTCATTTAGCTCAAAAAATCATTATAATCATGAATAATAGATAATGAAGCAGAAAGGGTTGAAAGTTGATGACATGGCTTTGAATGGTGCATACTGAATGCACAAAAAGTCTGGAAATCTAATAAGTTAAAAAAAATGAGAAGTGCCTTTGTAGCAGATAAGTTTTCGTCAGAAATCCTGATACTTAGAAAGAGATTTTCCAGTTTGTACACAAAGTGCATCCAGTTTTTGCCGTAACCCTCTCAACTTTTTTGCACATGCTATGTGGGTGAAATGATGATACCATGGCAACTTTCAACCTTTTCATAGTTAATTTGTAGTGCTTTTCAATATCCGGGTCATTTAGCTCAAGAAAATCAGTATATGCATGAAAAATAAAAAATGAAGGCAGAAAGGGTTGAAAGTTGATGACATTGCTTTGAATGGTGCATACTGAACGCACAAGAAGTTTGGAGTTGTTATAAGTTTAAAAAAAGTGAGAAGTGCCTTCGTAACAGATGAGTGTTCGTCTGAAACCCTGATACTTCGAAAGAGATTATCCAGTTTGTACACAAAGTGCATCCAGTGTTTGCCGTAACCCTCTTAACTTTTTTGCACATTCTATGTGGGTGAAATGATGATACCAAACCAACTTTCAACCATTTCATAGTTCCTTTGTAGTGCTTTTACATATCAGGGTCATTAGCTCAAAAAATCAGTATATGCATGAAACATAGAAAATGAAGGCAGAAAGGGTTGAAAGTTGATGACATAGCTTTGAATGGTGCATACTGAACGCACAAAAAAGTCTGGAGTTTTAATAAGTTCAAAAAAAGAGAAGTGCCTTTGTAACAGATGAGTTTTCCTCTGAAACCCTGATACTTGGAAAGAGATTGTCCAGTTTGTACACAAAGTGCATCCAGTTTTTGCCGTAACGCTCTCAGCTTTTTTGAACATGCTATGTGGGTGAAATGATGATACCATGGCAACTTTCAACCTTTTCAGAGTTCATTTGTAGTGCTTTTCAATATCAGGGTCATTTAGCTCAAAAGAACAGTAAATGCATGAAAAATAGAATATGAAGGCAGAAATGGTTGAAAGTTGATGACGTGGCTTTGAATGGTGCATACTGAATGCACAAAATATTTGGAGTTGTAATAAGTTAAAAAAAAGAGAAGTCCCTTTATAACAGATGAGTTTTCGTCCGAAACCCTGATACTTCGAAAAAGATTGTCCAGTTTGTACGGAAAGTGCATCCAGTTTTTGTCATAACCCTCTCAACTTTTTTGCACATGCTATGTGGGTGAAATGATGATTCCATGTCAACTTTCAACCTTTTCACAGTTCATTTGTAGTGCTTTTCAATATCAGGGTCATTTAGCTCAAAAAATCAGTATATGCATGAAAAATAGAAAATGAAGGCAGAAATGGTTGAAAGTTGATAACGTGACTTTGAATGGTGCATACTGAACGCACAAAAAGTCTGGAGTTGCAATAATTTAAAAAAATGAGAAGTTCCTTTGTAACAGATGAGTTTTCGTCCGAAAACCTGTACTTCAAAATAGATTGTCCAGTTTGTACAAAAAGTGCATACAGTTTTTGCCGTAACCCTCTCAACTTTTTTGCACATGCTATGTGGGTGAAATGATGATACCATGCCAACTTTCAACCTTTTCATAGTTCATTTGTAGTGCTTTTCAATATCAGGGTCATTTAACTCAAAAAAAATTAGTATATGCATGAAAAATAGAAATTGAAGGCAGATAGGGTTGAAAGTTGATGACGTGGCTTTCAATGGTGCATACTAAACGCACATAAAGCCTGGTGTTGTAATAAGTTTTAAAAAATGAGAACTGCCCTTGTAACAGATGATTTTTCGTCCGAAATCCTGATACTTAGAAAATGATTGTCCAGTTTGAACACAAAGCGCATCCAGTTTTTGCCGTAACCCTCTCAACTTTTTCGCACATGCTATGTGGGTGAAATGATGATACCATGCCAACTTTCAACCTATTCAGTGTTCATTTGTAGTGCTTTTCAATAACAGGGTCATTTACCTCAAAAAATCAGTATAATCATGAATAATAAAAAATGAAGGTAGAAAGGGTTGAAAGTTGATGACGTGGCTTTGAATGGTGCATACTGAATGCACAAAAAGTCTGGAGTTGTAATAAGTTAAAAAAATAAGAAGTGCCTTTGTAACAGATAAGTGTTCGTCCGAAATCCTGATACTTAGAAAGAGATTGTCCAGTTTGTACACAAAGTGCATCCAGTTTTTGCCGTAACCCTCTCAACTTTTTTGTACATGCTACGTGGGTGAAATGATGATACCATGGCAACTTTCAACCTTTTCATAGTTCATTTGTAGTGCTTTTCAATATCCGGGTCATTTAGCTCAAAAAAATCAGTATATGCATGAAAAATAGAAAATGAAGGTAGAAAGGGTTGAAAGTTGATGACATGGCTTTGAATGGTGCATACTGAAGGCACAAGAAGTTTGGAGTTGTAATAAGTTCAAAAAAAGTGAGAAGTGCCTTTGTAACATATGAGTGTTCGTCCGAAACCCTGATACTTCGAAAGAGATTGTCCAGTTTGTACACAAAGTGCATCCAATGTTTGCCGTAACCCTCTCAACTTTTTCGCACATGCTATGTGGGTAAAATGATGATACCATGCCGACTTTCAACCTTTTCATAGTTCATTTGTAGTGCTTTTCAATATCAAGGCCATTTAGCTCAAAAAAATCAATATATGCATGAAAAATAGAAAATGAAGGCAGAAAGGGTTGAAAGTTGATGACGTGGCTTTGAATGGTGCATACTGAATGCACAAAAAGTCTGGAGTTGTAATAAGTTTCAAAAAATGAGAAGTGCCTTTGTAAAAGATGAGTTTTCGTCTGAAATCCTGATACTTAGAAAGAGATTGTCTAGTTTGTAGACAAAGTGCATCCAGTTTTTATCGTAACCCTCTCAACTTTTTCGCACATGCTATGTGGGTGAAATGATGATACCATGCCAACTTTCAATATATTCAGTGTTCATTTGCAGTGCTTTTCAATATCAGGGTCATTTAGCTCAAAAAATCAGTATAATCATGAATAATAGAAAATGAAGGCAGAAAGGGTTGAAATTTGATGACATGGCTTTGAATGGTGCATACTGAACGCACAAAAAGTCTGGAGTTGTAATAAGTTTAAAAAAATGAGAAGTGCCTTTGTAACAGATAAGTTTTCGTCCAAAATCCTGATACTTAGAAAGAGATTGTCTAGTTTGTACACAAAGTGCATCCAGTTTTTGCCGTAACCCTCTCAAATTTTTTGCACATGCTATGTGGGTGAAATGATGATACCATGCCAACTTTCAACCTTTTCATAGTTCATTTGTAGTGGTTTTCAATATCCGGGTCATTTAGCTCAAAAAAAATCAGTAGATGCATGGAAAATAGAATATGAAGGCAGAAAGGGTGGAAAGTTGATGACATGGCTTTGAATGGTGCATACTGAACGCACAAGAAGTTTGGAGTTGTAATAAGTTTAAAAAAAGTGAGAAGTGCCTTTGTAACAGATGATTTTTCGTCTGAAACCCTGATACTTCGAAAGAGATTGTCCAGTTTGTACAGAAAGTGCATCCAGTTTTTGCCAAAATGCGCTAATGTGTAAACATGTAAAAATATATATCAAAAGTACATTGATCATCAATGATCTTTTTGTGTAGAATTTGAATTGTCAATAGGAATCTTCACCGGTTTAAGAACCAGTCAAGATTCCTATTCCGGGCACTGATCCTACACATAGAGTTAGATGAAGACCAAGTGCTCATGATAGTTTGAGAAGTAACATATTTAAGGTGGTAAAAACCCTGTTATCGGAGCGAGGTGGGACTAAAAAACTGCTGTAGGAAGAATGAACTAAAAAACTCTAGTACCGGTTTGTGGGATGAACCGGTACAATAGGTCATGGTGGGGCCGCAGCCTGACACAAGCCTGCCATCACCTCTTTAGTACTGGTTCACGGCACAAACCGGTACTAAAGGTTCGCCACGAACCGGTACTAATGAGAGCCGCCCTCCTAGCCATTGGAACCGACACTAATGGTCACATTAGTGCCGGTTCTATTAAAAACCGAGACTAAAGAGTTGAACATATGGCCCTTTTTCAACTAGTGTTAAATCCGTTTGTAACAGATGAGTAATCGTCTGAAACCCTGATACGTCGATAGAGATTGTCCATTTTGTACACGAAGTGCATCAAGTTTTTGTCTTAACCTGATACGTCCATTTTGCATCATGCTTTTATATCAATATTTATTGCATTGTGGGCTGTTGATACGTCTCCGCCAATATTCTTCAACTTTCATATACTTTTGGCAACTTTTTATATTATTTTTGGGACTAACATATTGATCCAGTGCCCATTGCCAGTTCTTGTCTGTTGCATGTTTTATGTTTCACAGAAACCCCATATCAAACGGAGTCCAAATGGGATAAAAACGGACGGAGAATTATTTTGGAATATTTGTGATTTTTGGGAAGAAAAATCAAAGCGAGACGGTGCCCGAGGTGGCCACGAGACAGGGGCCCACGCCCACTCCAGGTGGGCGCGACCCCCACCCTCCTGGGCCCCTCGTAAGGCGGTTGATGCCCTTCTTTGGCCGCAAGAAGGCTAATTTTTGGAAAACGATCTGGGCGAAGGTTTCAATCCAATCAAAGTTACTGATCTCTAGATATAAAGGAAACGGTGCCAGGGCAGAATCCCAGAATGCAGAAACAGAGAGATAGATCCAATCTCGGAGGAGCTATCGCCCCTCCCACGCCATGGGAGCCAAGGACCAGAGGGTAAACCCTTCTACCATCTAGGGAGGAGGTCAAGGAAGAAGAAGAAGAAGGGGGCCTCTCTCCCCCTTGCTTCCGGTGGCGCTGGAGCGCTGCCGGGGCCATCATCATCACCGCGATCTTCACCAACACCCCCGCCATCTTCACCAACATCTCCATCACCTTCCCCCATCTATATTCAGCGGTCCACTCTCCCGCAACCCGCTGTACCCTCTACTTGAACATGGTGCTTTATGCTTCATATTATTATCCAATGATGTGTTGCCATCCTATGATGTCTGAGTAGATTTCCATTGTCCTATCGGTGATTGATGAATTGCTATGATTGGTTTGAGTTGTATGTTTTATTATTGGTGTCGTCCTATGGTTTGCAGGCGTGAGGGATTCCCGTTGTAGGGTTTGCAATATGTTTATGATTTGCTTATGGTGGGTGGCGTGAGTGACAGAAGCACAGACCCGAGTAAGTAAGTTGTTTGCGTATGGGATAAAGGGGACTTGATGCTTTAATGCTATGGTTGGGTTTTACCTTAATGATCTTTAGTAGTTGCCGATGCTTGCTAGAGTTCCAATCATAAGTGCATATGATCCAAGAAGAGAAAGTATGTTAGGTTATGCCTCTCCCTCAAATAGAGTTGCAATAGTGATTACCGGTCTAGTAACGTAGTCAATTGCCTAGGGACAATTTCACAACTCCTACCACCACTTTTCCACACTCGCTATATTTACTTTATTGCATGTTTATCTAAACAGCCCCTACTTTTTATTTACGCGTTCTTTATTATCTTGCAAACCTATCCTATCACACCTACAAAGTACTTCTAGTTTCATACTTGTTCTAGGTAAAGCGAACGTCAAGCGTGCGTAGAGTCGTATCAGTGGCCGATAGGACTTGAGAGAGTATATGTTCTACCTTTAGCTCCTCGTTGGGTTCGACACTCTTACTTATCGAAAGAGGCTACAACTATCCCGTATACTTGCGGGTTATCAGCTGTTATTACACGTTACGTCACAATACTTATGGCTATTCTCTCTTATTTTACAAGGTTTACCATGAAGAGGGGGAATGCCGGCAGCTGGGATTCCGGCTGGAAAAGAGCAAATATTGGAAACCTATTCTGCACAGCTCCAAAAGTCCCGCAACTCCACGAAAGTCATTTTTGGAATTAATAAGAATTTATGAGCAAAGAAAGTACCCGAGGGAGCCCACACCATGGCTAAGAGGGTGGGGGCGCCCCCCCTACTGGGCGCGCCCCTGTCTCCTGGGCCCCCTGGTGGCCCTCCGGTGCCCATCTTCTGCTATATGAGGTCTTTCGTCTTGGAAAAAATCAGGAGGAAGCTTACGGGACGAAACTCCGCTGCCACGAGGCGGAACCTTGGCTTAACCAATCTACAGCTCCGGCAGAGCTGTTCTGCCAGGGAAACTTCCCTCCGGGAGGGGGGAATCATCACCATTGTCATCACCAATGATCCTCTCAGCGTGAGGGGGTCAATATCCATCAACATCTGCACCACCACCATCTCCTCTCAAAACCCTAGTTCATCTCTTGTATCCAATCTTGTATCAAAACCACAAATTGGTACATGTGGGTTGCTAGTAGTGTTGATTACTCCTTGTAGTTGATGCTAATTGGTTTACTTGGTGGAAGATCATATGTTCAGATCCTTAATGCATATTATTAATCCTCTGATTATGAACATGAATATGCTTTGTGAGTAGTTACGTTTGTTCCTGAGGACATGGGTGAAGTCTTGCTATTAGTAGTCATGTGAATTTGGTATTCGTTCGATATTTTGATGAGATGTATGTTGTCTGTCCTCTAGTGGTGTTATGTGAATGTCGACTACATGACACTTCACCTTTAGTTGGGCCTAGAGGAAGGCATTGGGAAGTAATAAGTAGATGATGGGTTGCTAGAGTGACAGAAGCTTAAACCCTAGTTTATGCGTTGCTTCGTAAGGGGCTGATTTGGACCCATATGTTTCATGCTATGGTTAGGTTTACCTTAATACTACTTTTGTAGTTGCAGATGCTTGCAATAGGGGTTAATCATAAGTGGGATGCTTGTCCAAGTAACGGCAGTACCCAAGCACCGGTCCACCCACATATCAAATTATCAAAGTACCGAACGCGAATCATATGAGCGTGATTAAAACTAGCTTGACGATATTCCCATGTGTCCTCGGGAGCGCTTTTCCTATTGTAAGAGTTTGTCCAGGATTTTCCTCGAGGATCTTCTGACGTAAACTCCAATTCTCCAGGATGATATTCTTCCCAAAAATAACGCTGCCGAAGGTTTCATTCCGTTTGGACTCCGTTTGATATTCCATTTCTTTCAAATAGTGAAGCAGGCAATAAAACAACAATATGGGCTGGGCCTCCGGTTAATAGGTTAGTCCCAAAAGTAATATAGAAGTGTATAATAAAGCCCATAATCATTCAAAACAGGTAATATAATAGCATGGAACAACCAAAAATTATAGATACATTGGAGACGTATCAAGCATCCCCAAGCTTAATTCCTACTCGTCCTCGAGTAGGTAAATGATAAAAACAGAATTTTTGATGTGCAATGCTACCTAGCATAATTTCTCAATGTAACTTCTCTTTATTGTGGCATGAATGTTCAGATCCAAGTGATTCAAAATAAAAGTTCATATTGACAAAAGAAATAGCAATACTTCAAGCATACTAATAAAAGCAATCATGTTTTCTCAAAATAACATGGCTAAAGAAAGTTCATGCCTACAAAGTCATATAGTTAGGCTATGCTTCATTTTTGTCACACAAAGATGTTCCCAACTTCTATACTCCCGATGACAAGCCAAGCAATTGTTTCGTACTTCAGTAATCTCAAACTTTTTCAACCTTCACACAATACATGAGCATGAGCCATGGATATAGCACTATGGGTGGAATAGAATAATGATTGGGGATTGCGTGGAGAAGACAAAAAAGGAGAAAGTCTCACATTAACGAGGATAATCAACGGGCTATAGGAATGCCCATCAATTGATGTCAACACGAGGAGCTATAAACGGGCTATAGGGATTGCCATGCAACAGATGCACTAGAGCTATAAACGAATGAAAGCTCAAGAAAATAAAACTAGCGGGTGTGCATCCAACTTGCTTGCTCACGAAGACCTAGGGCATTTGAGGAAGCCCATCGTAGGAATATACAAGCCAGGTTCTATAATGAAAAATTCCCACTAGTATATGAAAGTGACAACCTATGAGACTCTCTACATGAAAACATGGTGCTACTTTGAAGCACAGTGTAGAAAAAGAGATAGTAGCATTGCCCTTTTATTTATTTTCTTCTTTTTTTTTCTTTTTTTTTTCTTTTCACCCTTTTTTTATTTTCTTTTTTTCTTTTTCTTTTTTCCTTTTTTTGGCCTTTATTTTTTTTCTTTTTGGGCAATGCTCTAATAATGATGATCATCACACTTTTATTGATTACAACACATGAACTACAACTCGAAATAGAACAAGATATAACTCTATATGAATGCCTCCGGTGGTGTACCGGGATGGTGCAATGAATCAAGAGTGACATGTATGAAAAATAATGCATGGTGGCCTTGCCACAAATACGATGTCAACTACATGATCATGCAATGGCAATATGACAAAAGTAATGTATGTCATGATGAGGATGAACGGAATGGTGGAAAGTTGCATGGCAATATATCTCGGAATGGCTATGGAAATGCCATAATAGGTAGGTATGGTGGCTGTTTTGAGGAAGATATAAGGAGGTTTATGTGTGATAGAGCGTATCGTATCACGGGGTTTGGATGCACCGGCGAAGTTTGCACCAACTCTCAAGGTGAGAAAGGGCAATGCACGGTACTGAAGAGGCTAGCAATGGTGGAAAGGTAAAAGTGCGTATAATCCATGGACTCAATATTAGTCAAAAGAACTCATATACTTATTGCAAAAATTTAGAAGTCATCAAAAATCAAGCACTACACGCATGCTCCTAGGGGGATAGATTGGTAGGAGAAGACCATCGCTCGTCCCCGACCGCCACTCATAACGATGCACAAGCCAGGTACACTTCATGCTTCAAATTTGTTAGACAACTTTAACCATACGTGCATGCTACGGGACTTGCTAACTTCAACACAAGCATTCTTTAAATTCATAATCACCCAACTAGCATGACTTTAATATCACTACCTCCCTATCTCAAAACAATTATCAAGTATCAAGTTGATCATAGCATCCAATTCACTCCTACGATAGTTTTCATTCAAATTACCATGCTGTTTAAGACTCTCAAAATAATGTAAGTGAAGCATGAGAGTTCATTAATTTCTACAAAATAAAACCACCGCCGTGCTCTAAAAAGATATAAGTGAAGCACTAGAGCAAACAACAAACTACTCCAACAAGATATAAGCGAAGATCAATGAGTAGCTAAATAATTATGTAACTATGTGAAGACTCTCTCTCATTTAATAATTTCAGATCTTGGTATTGTATTCAAATAGCAAGAAAAGCAAAATAATTAAAATGACATTGCAAGGATAGCACGACTCACGTGAAGAAGCAAAAACTTAGGTTCAAGCGATACTAACCGACAGTTGTTGAAGAAGAAAGGTGGGATGCCTACCGGGGCATCCCCAAGCTTAGATGCTTGATACTTCTTGAAATATTATCTTGGGGTGCCCTGGGCATCCCCAAGCTTGAACTTTTGTGTCTCCTTAATTCCTTTGATATCACGGTTTCTCTTTTTATCAAAAGCTTCATCCACACCAAACTCAACAAGAACTCGTGAGATAGGTTAGTATAAACCAATGCAAAACCATATCATCTTCTACTGTAACAAATCACTTAGATTATTATTCAACATTGAATACTAAATGTCTCTGCATATTTAATACCCCTATCCTCAAATATAATCATTAAATAAGCAAACATATGCAAACAATGCAAACATAACAACAATCTGCCAAAACAGTATAGTTGTGTAAAGAATGCAAGATTCAGCATACTTGCCTATCTCCAAAAATTATAAGAAAAATGCTAAACTGTAAAATATTTATGAGAGCTCATTATGCAAAAATATTCAACATTATATCACTCTCTGACTTTTCTAGGGAATTTTTGCAACAGCGCTAAACTTTATGTTTTCAAACAGCAACATGTATACTAGCAAAATAAGCATGGTAAAGGCTATCCTTGACATTTTTGTTGAAATATAAATGCAAAACATTATTCCAAATAACATCAAGCAAATACTAACAAAAGAAAATGACGCTCCAAGCAAAACACATATCATGTGGCGAATAAAAATATAGCTCCAAGTAAAGTTGTCCTTGAATATTACCTTGGGGTGCCTTGGGCATCCCCAAGCTTAGTTGCTTGGTTGTCCTTGAATATTACCTTGGGGTGCCTTGGGCATCCCCAAGCTTAGGATCCTGCCACTCCTTATTCCATAGTCCATCGAATCCGTACACAAAACTTGAAAACTTCAACCACACAAAACTCAACACAAAACTCATAAGCTCCGTTAGTATAAGAAAATAAATCACAACTTAGGTATTGTAATGAACTCATTCTAAATTCATATTGGTGTAACACCTACTGTATTCTAACTTCTCTATGGTTCATACCCTTGCATACTAGCCATAGATTCATCAAAATAAGCAGACAACACAATGAAAACAGAAACTGTCAAAAACAGAACAGTCTATAGTAATCTGTATCAAACGTATACTTCTGGAACCCCAAAAATTATTAACTAAACTGATGGACCTGAGGAATTTGTCTATTAATCATCTGCAAAAATAATCAACCTAAAAGAATTCTCTGGTAAAAAATGGCAGCTAATCTCGTGAGCGCAAAGATTCCTGTTTTCTACAGCAAGATCATAAAGACTTCACCCAAGTCTTCCCAAAGGTTCTACTTGGCACTTTATTGAAACAAAAAGCTATAAAACATGATTACTACAGTAGAATACTCATGTGAACACACAAAAACAGTAAGGATAAATATTGGGTTGCCTCCCAACAACCGCTTTTCTTTAATGCCTTTCTAGCTAGGCATGATGATGGCCATGATGCTCACATAAAAGATAAGAATTGAAACATAACGGGAGCATAATGAAGCATATGACTAGCACATTTAAGCCTAACCCACTTCCTATGCATCGGGATTTTGTGAGCAAACAACTTATGGGAACAATAATCAACTAGCATAGGAAGACAAAACAAGCATAGCTTCAAAATTTTAAGCACATAGAGAGGAAACTTGATATTATTGCAATTCCTACAAGCATATGTTCCTCCCTTATAATAATTTTCAGTAGCATCGTGAATGATTTAACAATATAACCATTACCTAAAGCATTCTTTTCATGATCTACTTGCATAGAAAATTTACTACTCTCCACATAATCAAAATTCTTCTCATTCGGAATGGTAGTGGGAGAAAACTCAGCAAAATAATTATCATGTGAGGCATAATCCAATTGAAAACAAAAATCATGATGACAAGTTTCATGGTTATCATTATTCTTAATAGCATACAAGTCATCACAATAATCATCATAGATAGCAACTTTGTTCTCATAATCAATTGGAACCTCTTCCGAAATAGTGGAATCATTACTAAATAAAGTTGACACTCTCCAAATTCACTTTCATATTCATCACAATAAGATTCAACATCCTCCAAAATAGTGGGATCAATACTACCTAAAGTTGACACTCTTCCAAACCCACTTTCATCAATATAATCATCATAAATAGGAGGCATGCTTTCATCATAATAAATATTCTCATCAAAACTTGGGGGATAAAAAAAATCATATTCATCAAACATAGCATCCCCAAGCTTGTGGCTTTGCATATCATTAGCACCATGGATATTCAAAGAATTCATACTAACAACATTGCAATCATGCTCATCATTCAAAGATTTCATGCAAAACATTTTATAGACTTCTTGTTCTAGCACTTGAGCACAATTTTCCTTACCATCATTCTCACGAAAGATATTAAAAAGATGAAGCGTATGAGACAAACTCAATTCCATTTTTTTGTAGTTTTATTTTATAAACTAAACTAGTGATAAAACAAGAAACAAAAAGATTCCACTGCAAGATCTAAAGATATACCTTCAAGCACTCACCTCCCCGGCAATGGCGCCAGAAAAGAGCTTGATGTCTACTACACAACCTTCTTCTTGTAGACGTTGTTGGGCCTGCAAGTGCACAGGTTTGTAGGACAGTAGCAAATTTCCCTCAAATGGATGACCTAAGGTTTATCAATCCGTAGGAGGCGTAGGATGAAGATGGTCTCTCTCAAACAACCCTGCAACCAAATAACAAAGAGTCTCCTGTGTCCCCAACACACCCAATACGATGGTAATTTGTATAGGTGCACTAGTTCGGCGAAGAGATGGTGATACAAGTGCAATATGGATAGTAGATAAAGGTATTTGTAATCTGAAATTATAAAAACATCAAGGTAGCAAGCGATAAAAGTGAGCGTAAACGGTATTGCAATGGTAGGAAACAAGGCCTAGGGTTCATACTTTCACTAGTGCAAGTTCTCTCAACAATAATAACATAGATAGATCATATAACAATCCCTCAACATGCAACAAAGAGTCACTCCAAAGCCACTAATAGCGGAGAACAAACGAAGATATTATGGTAGTGTACGAAACCACCTCAAAGTTATTCTTTCGGATTAATCTATTCAAGAGTTTGTACTAGAATAACACCTTAAGACACAAATCAACCAAAACCCTAATGTCACCTAGATACTCCATTGTCATCTCAAGTATCCGTGGGCATGATTATACTATATGCATCACACAATCTCAGAATCATCTATTCAACCAACACAAAGTACTTCAAAGAGTGCCCCAAAGTTTCTACCGGAGAGTCAAGAACGTGTGCCAACCCCTATGCATAGGTTCATGGGCGGAACTCGCAAGTTGGTCACCAAAACATACATCAAGTGGCACATGACATCCCATTGTCACCACATATAAGCACAGCAAGACATACATCAAGTGTTCTCATAAAAGACCTCAATCCGATAAGATAACTTCAAGAGGAAAACTCAATTTATCACAAGAGAGTAGAGGGGGAGAAACATCACAAGATCCAACTACAATAGCAAAGCTCGAGATACATCAAGATCGTGCCATAGATGGAACGCCAGAGAGAACACGAGAGAGAGAGAGAGAGAGAGAGATCAAACACATAGCTACTGGTACATACCCTCAGCCTCGAGGGTGAACTACTCCCTCCTCGTCATGGATAGCTCCGGGATGATGAAGATGGCCACCGGTGAAGAATCCCCCCTCCGGCAGGGTGCCAGGAAGGGCTCCCGAAAGGTTTCTGGTGGCGGAACTCCCGATCTATCTTGATATTCGATGTTTTTAGGGTACGTAGGCTTATATAGCGAAAGAAGTTGGTCAAGAGGTGCTAGAGGGGCCCATGAGGCAGGGGGGTGCGCCCAGTAGGGGGGGGGGGGCGCCCCCCTATCTCCTGGCCTCCTCGAGGATCTTCTGACGTAAACTCCAAGTCTCTAGGATGATATTCTTCCCAAAAATAGCGCTGCCGAAGGTTTCATTCCGTTTGGACTCCATTTGATATTCCGTTTCTTCGAAATACTTAAACAGGCAATAAAACAGCAATATGGGCTGGGCCTCCAGTTAATAGGTTAGTCCCAAAAGTAATATAAAAGTGTATAATAAAGCCCATAATCATTCAAAACAGGTAATATAATAGCATGGAACAATCAAAAATTATAGATACGTTGGAGACGTATCACGCGCGCGTCGACGAGGGCGGGGATCAGACGGGCGCGCGCGACGGCCGGGGGCGGCGACGGTGACGGGGACAACGATGGCGACAGGGACGGGGATGGGGACGGTGATAGGCGCGCGCGACGGGTGTGGCGACGGGGACGGGCTAGGCGAGGGCACTGACGGGGCGACGGGCGCGGCAGCGTCGGGGACGGGCGCGACGGCGAAGCAGATGAAGAAGAAACTAACTGAAATTTTCGTAAGTGCTACATATATAGGAGGGGCCTTTAGTACCACCAACCGGTACC
The DNA here is from genome assembly GCF_018294505.1 of Triticum aestivum. Classification (NCBI taxonomy): domain Eukaryota; kingdom Viridiplantae; phylum Streptophyta; class Magnoliopsida; order Poales; family Poaceae; genus Triticum; species Triticum aestivum. The sequence goes on from NC_057813.1 coordinate 729,561,120, forward strand.
TAAGGGTCAAATTTGGCCAGGCCAAACGGCGGGAAGCGACCACCTTTAGTACCGGTTCGTGGCTCCAACCAGTACAAAAGACCACCCTTTAGTATTGGTTAGAGCCACGAACCGGTACTAAAGGCGTGCGCTGGCACAGGTCGTGTGCAGCGAGTTTAGTCCCACCTCGCTAGCCGATGTGCGGCCGCACTAGTTTATAAGCCCCAGTGCGGAAGCTCTCTTGAGCTCCTCTCTTTAGAAGGCTTCTGGGCCTAACTTTGACGCACTGCCCTTTGGGCCTGCTCGGCTCTAAGTGCATCCAGTTTTTTCCAACCTCTCAACTTTTTTGCACATGCTATGTGGGTGAAATGATGATACCATGCCAACTTTCAACCTATTCAGTGTTCATTTGTAGTGCTTAGAAAGTGCATCCAGTTTGTACACAAAAGTGATTGTCCAGTTTGTACACAAAAGTGCATCCAGTTTTTGCCGTAACCCTCTCAACTTTTTTGCACATGCTATGTGGGTGAAATGATGATACCATGGCAACTTTCAACCTTTTCATAGTTCATTTGTAGTGCTTTTCAATATACGGGTCATTTAGCACAAGAAAATCAGTATATGCATGAAAATAAGAAAATGAAGGCAGATAGGGTTGAAAGTTGATGACGTGGCTTTGAATGGTGCATACTGAACGCACAAAAAGTCTGGAGTTGTAATAAGTTTCAAAAAATGAGAAGGGCCTTTGTAAGAGATGAGTGTTCTATCGAAACCCTGATACTTCGAAAGAGACTACCCAGTTTGTACACAAAGTGCATCCAGTGTTTGCCGTAACCCTCTCGACTTTTTCGCACATGCTATGTGGGTGAAATGATGATACCATGCCAACTTTCAACCTTTTCATAGTTCATTTGTAGTGGTTTTCAATATCAAGGCCATTTAGCTCAAAAAAATCAGTATATGCATGAAAAATAGAAAATGAAGGCAGAAAGGGTTGAAAGTTGATGACGTGGCTTTGAATGGTGCATACTGAACACACAAAAAGTCTGGACTTGTAATAAGTTTAAAAAAAATTAGAAGTGCCTTTGTAACAGATGAGTTTTCGTCCGAAATCCTGATACTTGGAATGAGATTGTCCAGTTTGTACACAAAGTGCATCCAGTTTTTGCCGTAACCCTCACAACTTTTTTGCACATGCTATGTGGATGAAATGATGATACCAAGCCGACTTTCAACCATTTCATAGTTCATTTGTAGTGCTTTTACATATTAGGGTCATTAGCTCAAAAAAATCAGTATATGCATGAAACATAGAAAATGAAGGCAGAAAGGGTTGAAAGTTGATGACGTAGCTTTGAATGGTGCATACTGAACGCACAAAAAAGTCTGGAGTTTTAGTAAGTTCAAAAAAATGAGAAGTGCCTTTGTAACAGATGAGTTTTCGTCCGAAACCCTGATACTTGGAAAGAGATTGTTTAGTTTGTAAACAAAGTGCATCCCGTTTTTGCCGCTCTCAACTTTTTTGAACATGCTATGTGGGTGAAATGATGATACCATGGCAACTTTCAACCTTTTCAGAGTTCATTTGTAGTGCTTTTCAACATCAGGGTCATTTAACTCAAAAAAACAGTATATGCATGAAAAATAGAATATGATGGCGGAAATGGTTGAAAGTTGATGATGTGGCTTTGAATGGTGCATACTGAACGCACAAAATATCTGGAGTTGTAATAAGTTAAAAAATGAGAAGTGCCTTTATAACAGATGAATTTTCGTCCGAAACCCTGATACTTCGAAAGAGATTGTCCAGTTTGTACAGAAAGTGCATCCAGTTTTTGTCATAACCCTCTCAACTTTTTCGCACATGATATGTGGGTGGAATGATGATTCCATGTCAACTTTCAACCTTTTCATAGTTCATTTGTAGTGCTTTTCAATATCAGGGTCATTTAGCTCAAAAAATCAGTATATGCCTGAAAAATAGAAAATGAAGGCAGAAATGGTTGAAAGTTGATGACGTGGCTTTGAATGGTGCATACTGAACACAAAATTTTTTGGAGTTGTAATAATTTAAAAAATTGAGAAGTTCCTTTGTAACAGATGAGTTTTCGTCCGAAAACCTGATACTTCGAAATAGATTGTCCAGTTTGTACAAAAAGTGCATATAGTTTTTGCCGTAACCCTCTCAACTTTTTTGCACATGCTATGTGGGTGAAATGATGATACCATGCCAACTTTCAACCTTTTCATAGTTCATTTGTAGTGCTTTTCAATATCAGGGTCATTTAACTCAAAGAAAAATTAGTATATGCATGAAAAATAGAAAATGAAGGCAAATAGGGTTAAAAGTTGATGTCCTGGCTTTGAATGGTGCATACTGAATGCAAAAAAAGTCTGGAGTTGTAATAAGTTTCAAAAAATGAGAAGGGCCTTTGTAAGAGATGAGTGTTCGTCCGAAACCCTGATACTTTGAAAGAGACTGTCCAGTTTGTACACAAAGTGCATCCAGTGTTTGCCGTAACCCTCTCGACTTTTTCGCACATGCTATGTGGGTGAAATGATGATACCATGCCAACTTTCAACCTTTTCATAGTTCATTTGTAATGCTTTTCAATATCAAGGTCATTTAGCTAAAAAAAAATTCAATATATGCATGAAAAATAGAAAATGAAGGTAGAAAGGGTTGAAAGATGATGACGTGGCTTTGAATGGTGCATACTAAACGCACAAAAAGTCTGGAGTTGTAATAAGTGTTAAAAAACCAGAACTACCTTTGTAACAGATGAGTGTTCGTTCGAAATCCTGATACTTAGAAAAAGATTGTCCACTTTGTACACAAAGTGCATCCAATTTTTGCCGTAACCCTCTCAACATTTTTGCACATGCTATGTGGGTGAAATGATGATACCATGCCAACTTTCAACCTATTCAATGTTCATTTGTAGTGCTTTTCAATATCAGGGTCATTTAGCTCAAAAAATCAGTATAATCATGAATAATAGAAAATGAAGCAGAAAGGGTTGAAAGTTGATGACGTGGCTTTGAACGGTGCATACTGAATGCACAAAAAGTCTGGAAATGTAATAAGTTAAAAAAATGAGTAGTGCCTTTGTAGCAGATAAGTTTTCGTCCGAAATCCTGATACTTAGAAAGAGATTTTCCAGTTTGTGCACAAAGTGCATCCAGTTTTTGCCGTAACCCTCTCAACTTTTTTGCACATGCTATGTGGGTGAAATGATGATACCATGGCAACTTTCTACCTTTTCATAGTTAATTTGTAGTGCTTTTCAATATCCGGGTCATTTAGCTCAAGAAAATTAGTATATGCATGAAAAAAAGAAAATGAAGGAAGAAAGGGTTGAAAGTTGATGACATGGCTTTGAATGGTGCATACTGAACAGACAAGAAGTTTGGAGTTGTTATAAGTTTAAAAAAAGTGAGAAGTGCCCTCGTAACAGATGAGTGTTCTTCCGAAACCCTGATACTTCGAAAGAGATTATCCAGTTTGTACACAAAGTGCATCCAGTGTTTGTCGTAACCCTCTCAACTTTTTTGCACATGCTATGTGGGTGAAATGATGATACGAAGCCAATTTTCAACCATTTCATAGTTCATTTGTAGTGCTTTTACATATCAGGGTCATTAGCTCAAAAAAATCAGTATACGCATGAAACATAGAAAATGAAGGCAGAAAGGGTTGAAAGTTGATGACATAGCTTTGAATGGTGCATACTGAACGCACAAAAAAGTCTGGAGTTTTAATAAGTTCAAAAAAATGAGAAGTGCCTTTGTAACAGATGAGTTTTCCTCCGAAACCCTGATACTTGGAAAGAGATTGTCCAGTTTGTACACAAAGTGCATCCAGTTTTTGCCGTAACGCTCTCAGCTTTTTTGAACATGCTATGTGGGTGAGATCATGATACCATGGCAACTTTCAACCTTTTCAGAGTTCATTTGTAGTTGTTTTCAATATCAGGGTCATTTGGCTCAAAAAACAGTAAATGCATGAAAAATAGAATAAGAAGGCAGAAATGGTTGAAAGTTGATGACGTGGCTTTGAATGGTGCATACTGAATGCACAAAATATTTGGAGTTGTAACAAGTTAAAAAAATGAGAAGTCCCTTTATAACAGATGAGTTTTCGTCCGAAACCCTGATACTTCGAAAAAGATTGTCCAGTTTGTACAGAAAGTGCATCCAGTTTTTGTCATAACCCTCTCAACTTTTTTGCACATGCTATGTGGGTGAAATGATGATTCCATGTCAACTTTCAACCTTTTCATAGTTCATTTGTAGTGCTTTTCAATATCAGGGCCATTTAGCTCAAAAAATCAGTATATGCATGAAAAATAGAAAATGAAGGCAGAAATGGTTGAAAGTTGATGACGTGGCTTTGAATGGTGCATACTGAACGCACAAAAAGTCTGGAGTTGTAATAATTTAAAAAAATGAGAAGTGCCTTTGTAACAGATGAGTTTACGTCCGAAATCCTGATACTTAGAAAGAGATTGTCCAGTTTGTACAAAAAGTGCATACAGTTTTTGCCGTAACCCTCTCAACTCTTTTGCACATGCTATGTGGGTGAAATGATGATACCATGCCAACTTTCAACCTTTTCATAGTTCATTTGTAGTGCTTTTCAATATCCGGGTCATTTAACTAAAAAAAATTAGTATATGCATGAAAAATAGAAATTGAAGACAGATAGGGTTGAAAGTTGATGACGTGGATTTGAATGGTGCATACTGAATGCACAAAAAGTCTGTTGTTGTAATAAGTTTCAAAAAATGAGAAGGGCCTTTGTAAGAGATGAGTGTTCGTGCGAAACCCTGATACTTCGAAAGAGACTATCCATTTTGTACATAAAGTGCATCCAGTGTTTGCCGTAACCCTCTCAAATTTTTGGCACATGCTATGTGGGTGAAATGCTGATACCATGCCAACTTTCAACCTTTTCATAGTTCATTTGTAGTGCTTTTCAATATCAAGGTCATTTAGCTCAAAAAAAATCAACATATGCATGAAAAATAGAAAATGAAGGCAGAAAGGGATGAAAGTTGATGACGTGGCTTTGAATGGTGCATACTAAACGCATAAAAAGTCTGGAGTTGTAATAAGTTTTAAAAAATGAGAACTGCCTTTGTAACAGATGAGTTTTCTTCCGAAATCCTGATACTTAGAAAAAGATTGTCCAGTTTGAACACAAAGTGCATCCAGTTTTTGCCGTAACCCACTCAACTTTTTCGCACATGCTATGTGGGTGAAATGATGATACCATGCCAACTTTCAACCTATTCAGTGTTCATTTGTAGTGCTTTTCAATAACAGGGTCATTTAGCTCAAAAAATCAGTATAATCATGAATAATAGAAAATGAAGGTAGAAAGGGTTGAAAGTTGATGACGTGGCTTTGAATGGTGCATACTGAACGCACAAAAAGTCTGGAGTTGTAATAAGTTAAAAAATGAGAAGTGCCTTTGTAACAGATAAGTGTTCGTCCAAAATCCTGATACTTAGAAAGAGATTGTCCACTTTGTACACAAAGTGCATCCAGTTTTTGCCGGAACCCTCTCAACTTTTTTGCACATTCTATGTGGGTGAAATGATGATACCATGGCAACTTTCAACCTTTTCATAGTTCATTTGTAGTGCTTTTTAATATCCGGGTCATTTAGCTCAAAAAAATCTGTATATGCATGAAAAATAGAAAATGAAGGTAGAAAGGGTTGAAAGTTGATGACATGGCTTTGAATGGTGCATACTGAACGCACAAGAAGTTTGGAGTTGTAATAAGTTTAAAAAAAGTGAGAAGTGCCGTTGTAACATATGAGTGTTCGTCCGACACCCTGATACTTCGAAAGAGATTGTCCAGTTTGTACACAAAGTGCATCCAGTGTTTGCCGTAACCCTCTCAAGTTTTTCGCACATGCTATGTGGGTAAAATGATGATACCATGCCGACTTTCAACCTTTTCATAGTTCATTTGTAATGCTTTTCAATATCAAGGCCATTTAGCTCAAAAAAATCAATGATGATACCAGAAAGGGTTGAAAGTTGATGACGTGGCTTTGAAGGCAGAAAGGGTTGAAAGTTCATGACGTGGCTTTGAATTTTAAAAAATGAGAAGTGCCTTTGTAACAGAGGAGTTTTCGTCTGAAATCCTGATACTTAGAAAGAGATTGTCTAGTGTGTAGACAAAGTGCATCCAGTTTTTGTCGTAACCCTCTCAACTTTTTCGCACATGCTATGTGGGTGAAATGATGATACCATGCCAACTTTCAACCTTTTCATAGTTCATTTGTAGTGGTTTTCAATATCCGGGTCATTTAGCTCAAAAAGATCAGTAGATGCATGGAAAATAGAATATGAAGGCAGAAAGGGTTGAAAGTTGATGACATGGCTTTGAATGGTGCATACTGAACGCACAAGAAGTTTGGAGTTGTAATAAGTTTAAAAAAAGTGAGAAGTGCCTTTGTAACAGATGATTTTTCGTCTGAAACCCTGATACTTCGAAAGAGATTGTCCAGTTTGTACAGAAAGTGGATCCAGTTTTTGCCAAAATGCGCTACTGTTATGTGTAAACATGTAAAAATATATATCAAAAGTACATTGATCATCAATTATCTTTTTGTGTAGAATTTGAATTGTTAATAGGAATCTTCACTGGTTCAGATCCTACACATAGAGTTAGATGAAGACCAAGTGCTCGTGATAGTTTGAGAAGTAACATATTTAAGGTGGTAAAAACCCTGTTCTCGGAGCGAGGTGGGACTAAAAAACTCTAGTACCGGTTTGTGGGATGAACCGGTACAATAGGTCATGGTGGGGCCGCAGCCCAACACAAGCCTGCCATCACCTCTTTAGTACTGGTTCGCGGCACAAACTGGTACTAAAGGTTCGCCACGAACCGGTACTAATGAGAGCCGCCCTCCTAGCCGTTGGAACCGACACTAATGGTCACATTAGTGCCGGTTCTATTAAAAACCGGGACTAAAGAGTTGAACATATGGCCCTTTTTCAACTAGTGTTAAATCCATTTGTAACAGATGAGTAATCGTCTGAAACCCTGATACGTCGATAGAGATTGTCCATTTTGTACACGAAGAGCATAAAGTTTTTGTCTTAACCTGATACGTCCATTTTGCATCATGCTTTTATATCAATATTTATTGCATTATGGGCTGTTGATACGTCTCCGTCGTATCTATAATTTTTTATTGTTCCATGCCAATATTCTTCAACTTTCATATACTTTTGGCAACTTTTTATATTATTTTTGGGACTAACATATTGATCCAGTGCCCATTGCCAGTTCTTGTCTGTTGCATGTTTTATATTTCACAGAAACCCCATATCAAACGGAGTCCAAATGGGATAAAAACGGACGGAGAATTATTTTGGAATATTTGTGATTTTTGGGAGGAAAAATCAAAGCGAGACGGTGCCCGAGGTGGCCACGAGACAGGGGCCCACGCCCACTCCAGGTGGGCACGACCCCCACCCTCCTGGGCCCCTCGTAAGGCGGTTGATGCCCTTCTTTGGCCGCAAGAAGGCTAATTTTTGGAAAACGATCTGGGCAAAGGTTTCAATCCAATCAAAGTTACTGATCTCCAGATATAAAGGAAACGGTGCCAGGGCAGAATCCCAGAACGCAGAAACAGAGAGATAGATCCAATCTCAGAGGAGCTCTCGCCCCTCCCACGCCATGGGAGCCAAGGACCAGAGGGTAAACCCTTCTACCATCTAGGGAGGAGGTCAAGGAAGAAGAAGAAGAAGGGGGCCTGTCTCCCCCTTGCTTCCGGTGGCGCTGGAGCGCTGCCGGGGCCATCATCATCACCGCGATCTTCACCAACACCCCCGCCATCTTCACCAACATCTCCATCACCTTCCCCCATCTATATTCAGCGGTCCACTCTCCCGCAACCCGCTGTACCCTCTACTTGAACATGGTGCTTTATGCTTCATATTATTATCCAATGATGTGTTGCCATCCTATGATGTCTGAGTAGATTTCCATTGTCCTATCGGTGATTGATGAATTGCTATGATTGGTTTGAGTTGTATGTTTTATTATTGGTGCCGTCCTATGGTTTGCAGGCGTGAGGGATTCCCGTTGTAGGGTTTGCAATATGTTTATGATTTGCTTATGGTGGGTGGCGTGAGTGACAGAAGCACAGACCCGAGTAAGTAAGTTGTTTGCGTATGGGATAAAGGGGACTTGATGCTTTAATGCTATGGTTGGGTTTTACCTTAATGATCTTTAGTAGTTGCCGATGCTTGCTAGAGTTCCAATCATAAGTGCATATGATCCAAGAAGAGAAAGTATGTTAGGTTATGCCTCTCCCTCAAATAGAGTTGCAATAGTGATTACCGGTCTAGTAACATAGTCAATTGCCTAGGGACAATTTCACAACTCCTACCACCACTTTTCCACACTCGCTATATTTACTTTATTGCATGTTTATCTAAACAGCCCCTACTTTTTATTTACGCGTTCTTTATTATCTTGCAAACCTATCCTATCACACCTACAAAGTACTTCTAGTTTCATACTTGTTCTAGGTAAAGCGAACGTCAAGCGTGCGTAGAGTCGTATCAGTGGCCGATAGGACTTGAGAGAGTATTTGTTCTACCTTTAGCTCCTCGTTGGGTTCGACACTCTTACTTATCGAAAGAGGCTACAACTATCCCGTATACTTGCGGGTTATCAGCTGTTATTACACGTTACGTCACAATACTTATGGCTATTCTCTCTTATTTTACAAGGTTTACCATGAAGAGGGGGAATGCCGGCAGCTGGGATTCCGGCTGGAAAAGAGCAAATATTGGAAACCTATTCTGCACAGCTCCAAAAGTCCCTCAACTCCACGGAAGTCATTTTTGGAATTAATAAGAATTTATGAGCAAAGAAAGTACCTGAGGGAGCCTACACCATGGCCAGGAGGGTGGGGGCGCCCCCCTACTAGGCGCGCTCCTGTCTCCTGGGCCCCCTGGTGGCCCTCCGGTGCCCATCTTCTTCTATATGAGGTCTTTCGTCTTGGAAAAAAATCAGGAGGAAGCTTACGGGACGAAACTCCGCTGCCACGAGGCAGAACCTTGGCGGAACCAATCTACAGCTCCGGCAGAGCTATTCTGCCAGGGAAACTTCCCTCCGGGAGGGGGGAATCATCACCATCGTCATCACCAATGATCCTCTCAGCGGGAGGGGGTCGATCTCCATCAACATCTGCACCACCACCATCTCCTCTCAAAACCCTAGTTCATCTCTTGTATCCAATCTTGTATCAAAACCACAAATTGGTACATGTGGGTTGCTAGTAGTGTTGATTACTCCTTGTAGTTGATGCTAATTGGTTTACTTGGTGGAAGATCATATGTTCAGATCCTTAATGCATATTATTACTCCTCTGATTATGAACATGAATATGCTTTGTGAGTAGTTACGTTTGTTCCTGAGGACATGGGTGAAGTCTTGCTATTAGTAGTCATGTGAATTTGGTATTCTTTCGATATTTTGATGAGATGTATGTTGTCTCTCCTCTAGTGGTGTTATGTGAATGTCGAATACATGACACTTCACCTTTAGTTGGGCCTAGAGGAAGGCATTGGGAAGTAATAAGTAGATGATGGGTTGCTAGAGTGACAGAAGCTTAAACCCTAGTTTATGCGTTGCTTCGTAAGGGGCTGATTTGGACTCATATGTTTCATGCTATGGTTAGGTTTACCTTAATACTTCTTTTGTAGTTGCAGATGCTTGCAATAGGGGTTAATCATAAGTGGGATGCTTGTCCAAGTAAGGACAGTACCCAAGCACCGGTCCACCCACATATCAAATTATCAAAGTACCGAACGCGAATCATATGAGCGTGATGAAAACTAGCTTGACGATAATTCCCATGTGTCCGCGGGAGCTCTTTTCTTGTTATAAGAAATTGTCCAGGCTTGTCCTTTTCTACAAAAAGGATTGGGCCACCTTGCTGCACTTTATTTAATTTCATTGCTTGTTACTCGTTACAATTTATCTTATCAAAAAACTATCTGTTGCCTACAATTTCAGTGCTTGCATAGAAAACCTTACTGAAAACCACTTGTCATTTCCTTCTGCTCCTCATTGGGTTCGACACTCTTACTTATCGAAAGGACTACGATAGATGCCCTACACTTGTGGGTCATCAAGACTCTTTTCTCGCACCGTTGCCGGGGAGTGAAGTGCCTTTGGTGAGTGGAACTTGGTAAGGAAACATTTATATAGTGTGCTGAAATTTTCTGTCACTTGTTACTATGGAAACTAATCCTTTGAGGGGCTTGTTTGGGGTATCTTCACCCCGACCATAAGAGAAAATAGTTGCTCCTCAACCTACTGCACCTACTGAAAATATTTACTTTGAGATTCCTTCGGGTATGATAGAGAAACTGCTAGCTAATCCATTTGCAGGAGATGGAACATTGCATCCCGATTTACACCTTATCTTTGTGGATGAAGTTTGTGGATTATTTAAGCTTGCAGGTATTCCCGATGATGTTGTTAAGAGGAAGGTCTTACCTTTATCTCTGAAAGGAGATGCATTGAAATGGTATAGGCTATGTGATGATACGGGATCTTGGAATTATAAACGATTGAAGTTGGAATTTCACCAGAAGTTCTATCCTATGCATCTTGTTCATCGTGATTGCAATTACATATATAATTTCTAGCCTCGCGAAGGATAAAACATCGCTCAAGCTTGGGGGAGGCTTAAGTCAATGTTATATTCATGCCCCAATCATGAGCTCTCAAGAGAAATTATTATTCAAAAAATTTATGCTCGGCTTTCTCCCAATGATCGCAACATGCTCGATACTTCATGTGCTGGTTCTTATATGCTGGAGACTATTGAATTCAAATGGGACTTATTGGAAAGAATTAAATGCAACCCTGAAGATTGGGGTTCCGAAGATGGTAAGGAGTCAGGTATGACACCTAAGTTTGATTGTGTTAAATCTTTTGTGGATACCGTTACTTTTCGTGGATTTAGCACTAGATATGGACTTGACTCTGAAATAGTAGCTTCTTTCTGTGATCTTTTGCTACTCACATTGATCTCCCTAAGGAGAAGTGGTTTAAATATAATCCTCCCATTGAAGTAAAAGTAGTTGCACCTATTACAGTTGAATAAAAGACTGTTAGTGATCCTATTGTTCCTACTAATTATGTTGAGAAACCTCCTTTTCCTGTTAGGATAAAGGATCATGCTAAAACTTCGACTGTTGTTCGTAAGAGTAATACTAGAACTTATACACCTCCTGAGAAAATTAAGGTTGAACCTAGTATTTCTATGGTAAAGATCTCTTGGATGATAATAAATATGGGCATGTTATTTACTTCTGTGGTGAAACTGCTAATATTGTTAAACTAGATGCTAAAATACATAGAGCTGTAGTAGGCATGCCTGTTATTTCTGTTAAAATAGGAGATCATTGCTATCATGGCTTATGTGATATGGGTGCTAGTGATAGTGCCATACCTTTTTGCCTATATCAAGAAATTATGCATGATATTACACCCGCTGAGTTGGAAGATATTGATGTTACAATTAAGCTTGCCAATAGAGATACTATTAAGCCTTTTGGGATTGTTAGAGATGTTGAAGTCTTGTGTGGGAAGGTCAAATAACCTGCTGATTTATTTGTTCTTGGTTCCCCACAAGATGATTTTTGTCCCATTATTTTTGGTAGACCCTTCTTGAATACTGTTAATGCTAGGATTGATTGTGAAAAGGATACTGTTACAATTGGTTTAGAGGATGTGTCTCATGAGTTTAATTTTGCTAAGTTTCATAGACAACCTCATGATAGAGAATCACCTAGTAAGGATGAGATTATTGGTCTTGCTTCTATTGTCGTGCCTCCTGCTGATCCATTAGAACAATATTTGCTAGACCATGAAAATGATATGTTTATGAAGGAAAGAAGGGAAATATATGAAGTGTTCCTTCAACAGGTACCTATTCTGAAACACAACCTACCCATTGAAATTCTAAGGGACCCCCCTCCACCCAAGGGTGATCCCGTGTTTGAACTCAAACCATTACCTGATAATCTTAAGTATGCTTATCTTGATAAAAGAAAATATATCATGTTATTATTAGTGCTAACCTTTTAGAGCAAGAAGAAGAAAGATTATTGAAAACTCTGTAGAAGCACCGTGCTACTATTGGATATACTCTGGATGATCTCAAGGGCATTAGTCCCACGTTATGCCAACACAAAATTAATTTGGAGGACGATGCCAAACCAGTTAGAGATTCTCAACGACGATTGAATCCTAAAATGAAAGAAGTGGTAAGAAAGGAGATACTAAAGCTCCTTGAGGCAGGTATAATTTATCCCGTTGCTGATAGTAATTGGGTAAGCCTTGTCCATTGTGTTCCTAAAAAGGGAGGTATTACTGTCGTTCCTAATGATAAAGATGAATTGACCCCGCAAAGAATTATTACAGGTTATAGGATGGTAATTAATTTTCGTAAATTAAATAAAGCTACTAAGAAAGATCATTTCCCTTTACCTTTTATCGATCAAATACTAGAAAGACTATCCAAACACACACATTTCTGCTTTTTAGATGGTTATTCTGGGTTCTCTCAAATACCTGTGTCAGCGAAGGATCAATCAAAAACTGCTTTCACTTGCCCTTTCGGTACTTTTGCTTATAAACGTATGCCTTTTGGTTTATGTAATGCACCTGCTACCTTTCAAAGATGCATGATGTCTATATTCTCTGACTTTTGTGAAAAGATTTGTGAGGTATTCATGGATGATTTCTCCGTTTATGGATCCTCTTTTGATGATTGCTTGAGCAACCTTGATCGAGTTTTGCAGAGATGTGAAGACACTAGTCTCATGTTGAATTGGGAAAAGAGCCACTTTATGGTTAATGAAGGCATTGTCTTGGGGCATAAGATTTCCGAGAGAGGTATTGAAGTTGATAAAGCTAAAGTTGATGCTATTGAAAAGATGCCATGTCCCAAGGACATAAAAGGTATAAGAAGTTTCCTTGGTCATGCCGGTTTTTATAGGAGGTTCATTAAGGACTTTTCTAAAATCTCTAGGCCTCTGACTAATTTATTGCGAAAAGATATTCCCTTTGTCTTTTATGATGATTGTGTAGAAGCATTTGAAATACTTAAGAAAGCTTTGATTACTGCACCTATTGTTCAGCCCCCTGATTGGAATTTACCATTTGAAATTATGTGTGATGCTAGTGATTATGCTGTAGGTTCTGTTCTAGGGCAAAGAGTTTATAAGAAATTGAATGTTATCCAGTATGCTAGTAAGACTCTTAATATGGCCCAGAGAAATTATGCTACTACTGAAAAAGAATTCTTAGCAGTTGTATTTGCTTGTGATAAGTTTAGACCTTACATTGTTGATTCTAAAGTTACTATTTCACACTGATCATGCTGCTATTAAATATCTTATGGAAACGAAAGATGCTAAACCTAGATTTATAGATGGGTCCTCTTGCTTCAAGAATTTGATTTACATATTATTGATAGAAAGGGAGCTGAGAACCCCGTTGCAGACAACTTGTCTAGGCTAGAGAATGTTCTTGATGACCCACTACCTATTGATGATAGCTTTCCTGATGAACAATTAGCAGTCATTAATGCTTCTCGTACTGCTCGTTGGTATGCTGATTATGCTAATTACATTGTTGCTAAATTTATACCACCAAGTTCTTTTTTGATTTAAGACATTACTTTTGGGATGACCCACACCTTTATAAAGAAGGAGTAGATGGTGTTTTTAGACGTTGAGCACCTGAGCATGAACATGAACAGATCCTACGCAAGTATCACTCTGAATCATATGGAGGATACCACGCCGGAGATAGAACTGCACATAAGGTACTGCAATCCAGTTTTTCTTGGCCTACTCTCTTCAAAGATGCTCGTAAGTTTGTCTTGTCTTGTGATGAATGTCAAAGAATTGGTAATATTAGTAGACGTCAAGAAATGCCTATGAATTATTCTATTGTTATTGAACCGTTTGATGTTTGGGGCTTTGATTATATGGGACCTTTTCCTGCCTCTAATGGATATACACATATTTTAGTTGCTGTTGATTACGTTACTAAGCGGGTAGAAGCTACTCCAACTAGTAGTGCTGATCATAACACCTCTATTAAGATGCTTAAAGAAGTTATTTTTCCGAGGTTTCACTAGTAGAAAAAGGGCCTTTCGTCTCGGTTCGTAAGGGCCTTTAGTCCCGGTTCTTGAACCAGGACTAATAGGTTGTTACTAATGCCCTTGGCCTTTAGTGCCGGTTCTTACACGAAACGGGACATATGAGCCTCCATGTGGCCGCTGCGGCCAGCCCAGGCAGGGGGGCCTTTGGTCCCGGTTGGTGACACCAACCGGGACCAATAGGCATCCACGCGTCAGCAGCTGGCTGCAGCTGAGGTTTTTTTTGAAAGGCCTGGTTGTTAGGGGTTTTGGGGGTTAATTTAGGTTTTTATTAGCTAGCTAATAGAGAGAAGTGTCCTCTCTTATATATCTTCATGCTTGGTTTACCAACGCTACTGCTATTCCTAAGGTTAACATGGCTTAGATTGAAGTGAAGGCAACATGTGGTGCATGTCGAAAGTAAAACTAATCCTAACTTTGGATTGTACTACTTTCGACATGCACCACATGCATGTTGCCTTCACTTCAATCCAATCCATGTTCATTTCACCCGCTCGCATCATGCATCATCATATATAATAACAAGTTCTACTAATTAATCATCATCATACAACTTCTACTCGTTATTAATAACAAGTCATACGATCATCATCCTCATAGTCATCGAACCAACCCTACTAAATTTTTATTAGCACATGATCATCATTATGAGGTATAAATACCCTCTTTAAGGTAAAATAGCATAAAACAATATAGACCTGACTCTCCATTATGGAGAATGGAGATCATCCTGTCCTGAATTCTTGCGCTTCGCTTCCTTTTGCTTCCAAGAACCTCCTTACGACCGTCCATACATTTTTTCCATTCTTTGATTGTCATGCCTCCACTTCTTTTAGAAATCTCATATGGACAGTTGAGATTCGTAGGACGACCTGGTCGTATGTTCAAAACATCAAGGCGACCGTGCGTATACATCAGATGAGGAACACAATCATTCGAGATTATCTGTTGAAAAACATTTTAATAACTTTGTAGTTAGCAATGATGTACTAGTTTTAGAAGTATGCAAAAGATGCACGGATGTCGTAATAGTAAAAAATCTTACCAGGGTATCTCCATAGTAGTTACCGTAGTTCAACACGTGCACTAGTGGCACGTATTGACCATAATGTTGAGGAGTTCGATTGTAGATATTGTAATTCTCAAGATCATTACAAAATGTGATCAGATGATTCTCCTCCTTATAAGTTAATTCAGAGCCATCGGTGTAGTGGGTTTTGTCTGCCATCTTTCGCACATTCTTTGAAGAAGGGAAATAAGCTGTCAATGGAAATAAGTTGTCAACTATTTTGAAATAAACAATATAAATTACTTAATAACTATGCTTGAGAAGCTCACATAGGGGAAGAATTGGAAGCGTATCAACAAGGACCCAAATGTCCATATTGTCTTGCTCGATTCCAGGATCACCAAGATCCATGGTGACAAGCATACCCTCATCAAAACCATACATCTTGCAAAGTGCTTCCCAACTTTTGCAACCAAAATGGGTTACACTCTCAGAATTGTATAGCTTTACTTCAAAATCCACACCATGATGGGTCCTTAGCTGAATTTTTTTTGTTTCAATACTTTCATGGTCTTCAATACGCATCCTCTCGAAGACACAGCGTCTTGCATAGCATGTGATAAGCTAGTTGAAATGGAAAAGATGAAAAGTACATGTTAAAATAGTTGAAGTCGTGCTTAACTATGAAAAAAACTATTATCTTCGTTGCGTACCATTTCAACATCGAAGGTCTCCTCGAGCTTAATGCTGAAGCGCCGATCTTCGTCCAGCTCAAGGAACCTGTTGCACATACCTCGGTCGTCGTGGCACCAGTCGCACTCCCCAGGGCGGTTTTCGTCATCCGAGTACGACATTTCCTATATTCATAAGTCAAATATTAAACTTGTACAATTAAATATATGTACTAAAAAACTCTCAGCTCTCATGTGGTGTAATTATTCGACCGTCGGTGATGGTAGCTCCTCCTTTCATTCTCGAGTACATTACACCAAATTGTCTAGCACACGGGAATGAAGGAGAAGCTACCCCCACGACAACAGTCGGGATTCTTCATCCTCTCATTTATATATATATATATATATATGTATTATACATATATATATGGTTGGAGACTCTCCCTCACTGATTCCTCTAGGTGGAGACTCGACAGACTTAAAGTCAACCAGAGGACTCATATTATAGGACTCATATCTATTGAGATGGAGATTTGGCTGGTCTCACCTCGAGGTCGGAGGGGGGTCGGTGACGGGGACGACGGCGCAGATGAAGGAGGTGGCTCCTAGATTTCTGCATAGTGCTCTCCAATTTTAGCATTCAAAGTAGGAGTACTTTTCCAATTTGAGCATTCAATAAGGAAAACCAAATCGTAAAATAAAGTAGTATTCAAATTAGCATGCATTCAATTATAAGCAAAAGTACATCATCTCTTGTGTCCGTACATCGTCGAATATTATCACTAGTAATACTCCTCGAGTACTATCATACATAGCATCGCAAATACAGCTAGAACTGTAGCGCCCGACGGGTATCGTTGTGGGTGGTGGACACCCAAAGAGAAGGAACCATCACATGATCATAGCTCTAGTGAGATCCCTGGAGAACCTGCCAGGTATTGTCGAACTTGCCCTCCAATGCAACCATGTAGCAACGGACGTGCTCGTCCTCCTCACTGACACGGTGACGTACCACCTCCGCGGTGTCCGGAAGCCTCGGCACCATCACTGGCCCACGCGACCGCCACCAAACAAGGATCGGGTCAACAACGGGCTGGCTCCTCACCAACCTACGCCCCCCGAAAGGTAGCACATCCCAATACCAGCCCGGCGGAGCCCAGTCCCGGACATGGCGCCTCTGGTCAAGCCGGCCTCCTCCGCCGAGTCGACGACGAGGATGCGGGATAGGCATCGTCGACGTCGATGCGGGATTAATTTCTTGAACTAAAAAAATAATCTAGTTCTATTAATTTTCTTGCTAAAATAAAGTAGTTTTATTAATTAATCAACTAGTTCAACTACTAAGCACTTACTATAAATAAATAAAATAAAATAATTCTTACTAAAAATAAACTACTTCTATATATAGTAAAATTTAATAATGTAGTTTTATTAATTAATCAACAAGTTCAACTACTAAGCACTTACTGCAAATAAATAAAATAAAGTAGCTCTTACTAAAAATATATAGTAAAATTTTATAAAGTAGTTTTATTAAATCAACTAGTTCAACTACTAAGCACTAACCTAAAATCGATATCTACTAATAATTAACCTAAATAAAAAATTAATACATATATAAAAATACATATATAAACAAAAAAAATGCTATGAACATTATATTCATACATACATACCACATCCATACATATATATACATTATATATATGAAAAAAAATGCAATGAACAAAAAATAATACAAATTATATGGGAAAAAATGAAGATTGCCGTGGCGCGGTGACGGCTCACATTGGGCAACAGCGTGGGCGGCGGAGGGCAACGGCGTTGGTGGTGGAGGGCGACGGCGACGACGGCGGGCCGAGGGCGGAGGGCGACGGCGACGGGCGACGACACGGCTCGGGGGCGCGCGACTGAGGGCGAGGGCGACAGCGGCAGGGGGCGGAGGGCGTGGGCGACGACGGCGGGCCGGGGGCGGAGGGCGACGGCGGCAACGGCGGGCCGGGGGCGGAGGGCGAGGGCGACAGCGATGGGTGACGGGCGACGACATGGCTCGGGGGCGCACGGCGGAGGGCGACGACAACGGCGGCGGGGGGCGGAGGGCGAGGGCGACGACGTGGGCTCCGGGGCATGGGCGACGGCGGTGACAGGCGCGAGCGACGGGGCAGGGCGTCGACGGTGACGATGACGGGCGCGGGCGACGGGTCAGGGCGTCGGCGGCGACGGGCGCGGGCGACGGTGACGGTGACGGGCGACAACACGGCTCGGGGGGCGCGCGGCGGAGGGCGGCGGCGACGGCGGCAGGGGGGCGGAGGGCGACGGTGACGGGCAATGGCGTGGGCTCGGGCGATGGCGGTGACGGGCGCGGGCGAGCGGGGCAGGGCGACGGCGGCGACGGGCGCGGGTGACGGGGCAGAGGGCGGCGTCGGCGGTGGGAGATTGAGAGGAACTAAATGAAAATTTCACAAGTGTTGATTATATAGACAGAGCATTGGTCCAGGTTCGTGGCACCAACCGGGACCAATGCCCCCTTTAGTCCTGGTTGGTGGCACCAACCAGGACAAAAGGCCTCTTTTCAGCAGCCCAAAGGGCGGGAAGCAGAGGGCTTTGGTCCCGGTTGGTGGCACCAACCGGAACTAAAGGCCTTGTGCTGGCGCGGTGCGGTGGGAAGTTTAATCCTACCTCGCTAGCTGAGAGAGCTCATCACCTGTTTATAAGCTGCGTTGCAGCTAAGGTGCTGAGCTCCTCTCTAATATGCAGTCATTACTTGCCTACCCCTGTCACTGCCATGTTGGGCCTATTGGGCCTGCGGGCCTGCATCCTGGCCCATGTACATATGGGTTTCTAGTTGTATGCAGGCTGTGTGGCCCATTAGGCGGCATTTTTTTATTTTTTCCAGTATTTTTTGTTTCTTGAATTATTTATTTTCTTTTGATTTTTGCTTTATTTTTTTATTCCTTTTGCTTTTAGCTCAGAATAATTATAAACTTTTTGTTACTCCGTTAGTTTCCAAATTTGAATAGTTTAAATTTTAATTCTTTGAAATTTGTGTGGATCACTAGCTTGTGAATAACGACACTATAAAATATATTTTGAGTGATTCTTTTTCCTGCTATTTAATATTACTGTGTTTTATCATTATATTAAAAAACAGATTTTGTTATTTTAGTTTCTATCAAAAAAATTCTTTTTTCTATTAAAGAATATCATAGTTTTGTTTTAGTTGAGAGGGTTACGGGAAAAACTGGATACACTTCGTGTACAAAATGGACAATCTCTTTCGAAGTATCAGGGTTTCTTACGAAACTCATCTGTTACACGGGGATTTCATTTTTTTAAAACTTATTTGAACTCCTGAATTTTTGTTTGTTCAAAATGGACCATTCAAAGCCACATCATCAATTTTCAATGCTTTCTGACTCCATTAGTTATTTTTCATGCATTTACTGATTATTTTGAGCTATAAGACCCTGAAATTGAAAAGCATTTCAAATAAACTCTGAAAAACTGGATGCACTACGAAAAGGTTGAAAGTTGGCATGGTATCATCATAATAGTTGTGGAGAAAGTCTTCACTTTTTCTTCGCTTGTGTCCTTTCCTTATTGCGCCGTAACCATGGATAATCTTCATCATTTAACAGGATGCTTGGGTCAGCCTTGACTTTGAAGGGAGGAATTTCATGAAACTTCTCATAATCTTCGGACATGTCTGTCTTGCCCTCCACTCCCAAGATGTCCCTTTTTCCTGATAGAACTATGTGGCGCTTTGGCTCATCGTATGATGTATTCGCTTCCTTATCTTTTCTTTTTCTCGGTTTGGTAGACATGTCCTTCACATAGATAACCCGTGCCACATCATTGGCTAGGACGAACGGTTCGTTAGTGTACCCAAGATTGTTCAGATCCACTGTTGTCATTCCGTACTGTGGGTCTACCTGTACCCCACCTCCTGACAGATTGACCCATTTGCACTTAAACAAAGGGACCTTAAAATCATGTCCGTAGTCAAGTTCCCATATGTCCACTATGTAACCATAATATGTGTCCTTTCCCCTCTCGGTTGCTGCATCAAAGCGGACACCTCTGTTTTTGTTGGTGCTCTTTTCATCTTGGGCGATCGTGTATAATGTATTCCCATTTATCTCGTATCCTTTGTAAGTCAATATAGTCGAAGATGGTCCCCTGGACAACAAGTATAGCTCAGCACAAACAATGTTCTCATCTCTGAGACATGTTTCCAACCAACTGCTGAAAGTCCTGATGTGTTCACTTGTAATCCAGTCGTCGCACCGCTCCAGGTGTTTGGAGCGCAGACTGTTCTTGTGTTCATCGACATACGGGGTCACCAAGGTAGAGTTCATTAGTACTGTGTAGTGTGCTTGAGACCAAGAATATTCGTCCCTGCATATTATTGAGTCCCCTCCAAGCATGCCTTTTCCAGTCAGTCTCCCCTCATACCGCGATTCAGGGAGACCTATCTTCTTAAGGCCAGGAATGAAGTCAACACAAAACCCAATGGCATACTCTGTTTGATGGCCCATGGAGATGCTTCCTTCTGGCCTAGCACGGTTACAGACATATTTCTTTAGGACTCTCATGAACCTCTCAAAGGGGTACATATTTTGTAGAAATACGGGGCCCAGAATGACAATCTCGTCTACTAGATGAACTAGGACGTGCATCATGATATTGAAGAAGGATGGTGGGAACACCAGCTCGAAACTGACAAGACATTGCACCACATCACTCCTTAGCCTTGTTATGATTTCTGGATCGATCACCTTCTGAGAGATTGCATTAAGGAATGCACATAGCTTCACAATGGCTAATCGGTCGTTTTTTGGTAGAAGCCCCCTCAATGCAACCGGAAGCAGTTGCGTCATAATCACGTGGCAGTCATGAGACTTTAGATTCTGGAACTTTTTCTCTCCCATATTTATTATTCCCTTTATATTCGACGAGAAGCCAGTCGGGACCTTCATACTAAGCAGGCATTCAAAGAAGATTTCCTTCTCTTCTTTGGTAAGAGCGTATCTGGCAGGACCTTCATACTGCTTTGGAGGCATGCTGTTGTGGAATTAACACGTCAGATGTCCTCATGAAAGGACTTAGTCGTGGAGCCATCGAACGGGTTAGCTTGAAGGAGTTAAACCGGACAAGGGACACGGGAGTTTATACTAGTTTGGCCCCTTCGATGAAGGTAAAAGCCTACGCCTAGTTGTGATGGGATTGATTGGGTTTCGATGACCAGGGAGCGAAATACGCTTGCCTGAGTCTCGAGTTGTTGTTCGTTGTCCCTGAACCGCCGCCGGGTCGTCCCTTTATATACACAGGTTGACGCCCGGCCGGTCTACAGAGCCCCGAGGCCGACTCATAAAAAGTGTCTGGCTCGGTCTCTCCTTTCCTAACTTATATTACAAGTTTACATAGTCATGGCGGTTTACCAGTATGGGCCATAATCCGCCTTTAGGCTATGGGCTTCTAAGCTTTGTTAGTAAAACGCCATCTTCTGGATCTTCATGGGCTTCAGCATAGTCAAGGGTGAACCGGGCCCTCCTGGCCGGTTTACACTCAGTAGTTATATCCTCAACATTAGGTCCCAGATTGATTTGAATTTGTTCATGTCAATCTTCAATACTACAAAGATATCTTTTAGGCGTCCTCTTGTATTTTCGTAAACCGCCATATTGTCCTCTCCTCTAAATTTTGTAAACCGCCGTGACGTCATCTTCTGAACACAGCAACGGTCCATCATGACATCATCTCTGTATAAAAAGATTAAAAATATTCCCTTCACTTAATGGCTTATCCCGAAAATTGGGGCGACAAGCGCACCCACTCTGCCGCTTCAGGCTCCTTGATTCTCGCGCCTGCCATTTATTCTTTCCTCTATAAATAAGGCACAAGGGCCCTTCTCTCTCTTCCCCTTCCGTGCCTTCTTCTTCCTCGCGACGCCCCAGCTCTGAAGCTCCACCGCCGTCCACGACCCTTGAAAGTTGCATCGACAAAGGCTGTTGCATCAACCTGAAATAGATCAGAAACTCGTCGCACCCCTCCGCAGTAAATCTGCAGCAGTAAGTTTCCTCTTTCCTTCATCTTCAAATCTATGTTTAGGGTTCGCGAGCTCATCTGTACAGTTCTTCATGCTTCCTCTTCGTCCTTCCTTCTGCCACGGTAGTTTTGATCCAATAGCAGTATAGATCTCATGCGGTAGTTATTCCACATCCATTTTTAATGCTTAGCAGATCTTCCTTTTCTTCCGTAAAATATACGACCTTCCCTGTTCTGCTTAACGCCTTTAGAGATCACAGACAAAATTGCCTTACAGATGTGCGGTAGATCCAAATAAATTTGAGCATTGTGTGAAACCTGTTTCTGCCAACACTTAGTAGAAATTTTGAATCTTGGCCCTTCTGCCTATGGGCAGTTTAACCTTTGACAGCCAATCCGCCATATATCATTAGCCCTCTCTTAAACCGCCAACTGAACCTTGCATAGTATATTTCTCCGATTTAACACTGAATTGTATACCTTAAACCGTAAATTCTTAAACCGGCAGTTGTTTTTCCCTTCAGTTCCCACCTTCCGGAATGGCGAAACAATTCTATGCTTGCAATTGGGTTCCGTCCCGGATCACGGAAACGCAAATCAACGGTTATGTCACCACTGGTGTTTTAGCCTCAAAAAGGGTTCTCCACTGGCGAGTTCCAGAATCGGAATGTCCGCCTGAACCTCAAGAAGGAGAGGTGACTGTTTTTATGCAACACTTAGACCGGGGATTTAGTCCGCCCGGATCAAACATTTTCCGGGATGTCCTCGCAAGTTTCCAACTCCATCCTCAAGATATTGGTCTGAATTCTGTGTCCAATATATGCAACTTTCAAGTATTCTACGAAGTCTATCTTCAAGAAGAGACAACCATGGAGCTATTTCGGGACTTCTTTCATTTGAACCGCCGTACGGAATTCTCAGATGGTCCCAACACAGAGCTTGGTGGCGTTTCAATTCAGAAAAGAAAAGAAGTTGACTTCCCTCATGCAAAACATCACAGCCATCCCAAAGATTGGAATCAGACCTGGTTTTACTGCCGGAACTCTGCCCCTGATGGAGAAAATCCTTTGCCGGGTTATCGCCCTCACCGGCTTAGCAACGGCCACCCATTACCTTTACGCTTGACCGCCGCAGAACGGAAGAATTTTGCACCTCAACTCACCAAGCTTCGGGCTCTGATGGCCAACGGATTAACTGGCATTGATCTTGTCCGCTGCTGGGTTTCTTGGGGCATTTTACCTTTAAGCCGCCGCCCCGGATTGATGCATGAATATACTGGTGATGTCAAAGACCCTCAACGATCTCACGAAATAGTAATGACCGATCTTGAAGTTACTGAATCGGTGAATAAAATGCTTGATGAACCGATCTCCGCATGTAGCCAAACCGGGTTGGCCCAGTTTTGCGTCTCCAATAAACCGCCAGCGGTAAAGTTCATTTAAATACTTTACTGATTTGCTTCTGTATTAACTGTGTACTAACCTTTCCTTGTCTTAATTTCAGGCTAACAGCTCCTTTTGGAAACGGACTAAACCGGCCCGGGCTCCTCGTGCAAAGACCAAGGCCACCAAGAAAGCTGGCAAGAAGAAAACCACCGAGTCTTTTGATCCGCCAGAAGATGATGAATCGGACACTGAGGTAGAACTTGACTCACTTGGTTCCTTTTTCGTTCATCTTATTGACAATGACTATTCCCAGGATGATGCTGAGGCCAGCCGTGCAGAACATGTTGAGGTAATCCTTCTTTCTTACGATTCAGATCTTGTACCGGTTCAAAGAATTCGCCGCACAGTCCCGAAAGTAAAACAATCTCACCACCTTGCTCATTTGGATCCAAAATTTTCTTTGGAGACACAGCAAGTTGAAGAACGTCGCACAACCCGGCATAGCGGTCAACAAATCACGTCGTCTGGTTTAGCTGATACGCCAACCCGGAAACGTCGTCCAGAGGTGACTTGTTCTCCTGAAAAGCATTATCCTTTGAAAGGTTTCTTCCGATGCCCTCTCAATCCGTCTGACCCGAATTACCAAGCTTCTTCCAACTCGTCTGGCGGTTCATCAACCACTCAGCTGCCTCCTCTCAAACTCGTTGCTGGGTAAGTATATTACTCCTTAATGTGTTTCTTTTATTTGTCGCTTTACCATATTCTAACATTTGATGTTGTAGTGCCAAGGCTCGATTAAGTAAGAAAGCCAAGACCAGCGACCATATTGTTGATGTTGATCCAGAGAAGACTCCAGAGCATCATGGCAAAGACCCTGAAGTTGCTATAGACAGCTCTGCTGGGAAAGACCAAGATGCTGATGCTAACCCGCCATAGGTTGAACCGAATGTAGAGGTTGATACTTCACATCTTCCTGCTCCTCCAAGTCCAACAGTGGAACAGCGGGGCTCAACTGCTGATCCGCCAAGCCCTGCTACCAAGGCGCCAAGCCCTGTTAAGAATGTCAATTCATCCAGTCCGGCCAAAGATGATGAAGTTGCTGTTACTGGTACTGCATATACCGCCCTTGGTAATCCGGTTGCTCTATCAAAGCACACTGCCACGGATGAATTTGCTGCTATGAGCAAGGGGAAGGAGAAAACTGATTGATCAGCTTATGTCGATCTTTCTGCTCAAGAGCTCCACTCCGGCTTCCTGAACCGGCTTTACACAAGCCGTGATTATGAATCCGGTTTAGTAAATCTGATGAAGGAGCGCTATGAGGTAAACAGTTTTGCTCTTTGCTCTGTACCTTCATTGCATTGTAGCCCCCAAGGGCCGGTTTGTCTTTAGAAAGTCAAACCGGGACTTTGCACATTCCATACTGTACTTTATGAGATTTCCTTGTGTAGTTCTGATCAAACACACGTTAGCCCCCAAGTGCCATGATTAAAACTTGTATTAATCCTTGGGACTTCAATAATCAGCATAAAAATGATCCGCATTAGCCCCCAAGTGCCAAGTGTATAACTGGTTAGATGCTTGGGACTTTAACAAAGATATTAACATGCTCTCTTACTGTTTGCAGAGTGAGATAAGCCAACAAGTCTCACAAATTGCTGACCTTCAAGAAAATCTGAAATCCCAACAAGCAGAAATCACCAAGGCCAAGGATGAGTTGAAAACCGCCTTAACCACCATGGAGCAGCTCAAGGAATGGTACAAGTCTGAGCAGGCCAACTGGGATACTGAAAAGGCTGGATTGCTGAAGCGGGCGGAAGACGCTGAATCAGCTCTTAAACCGGTGACGGAAGAGCTTACTGGATTAAAGCGCCAAGTCAATGCCATGACCTCTGCAATATTTGGTAAGCACTGTTTACCAAGGCTTTACGAATATTCCGCTTTGAAATTTTCTCCGGTTTAACATGAACTTCTTAAACCGCTATAGGCAGGCGCATTGCTCATCTGGGTTCTGATATACGGAAGAAACTCAAGGCCGCGTATACGTTGATTGAACAGCTATATACCGGCGTCCAACGGGTTATCTGCGCCACTTCGTTTGACAATGCGGCTCCAATACTGATCAAGGACACACTAGACCGGCTATCTATGACACCATCGCAGATAGAAGAGTTGAACAGATCCGCTGCCCGGGCTGGCGCTTTACTAGCACTGACTCAAGCCAAGGCATGGATAGCTGATCTTGATCCCGCTGATATAGCCAAGGGTTTCCCCAGTGCACAAGAAAACGGCGAAGTATTTGACAACGACGCCCTCAAACGGGTAACAAGGGAGATGCGTCCTCTGGCGAGTCAGTTGGCAGCAGAGGCTAATCTGACGGTTCACCGATCCTTCTACGATGCAAACAACAAACGGGTTGAAGCTGTTATTCCTGAAGTGCAGAACCTTGTTCCACCAATCCGTAAGCACACTTACGCCCCTGACGTTGATCCGGCTGAGCTTATAAGTGAAGAGGTTGTCTTTCAGGCTTTAACCCGGATTGACTGGACCACCAATGACTTCCGGCCATTGGATGGGGAGGAGCAGGCTGAACCAACGCCAGATGACCCATCTACTTCACATCAACCCGGCGAGGAAGCTTAATCCATCAAGTCAGTTGATACATCTGAAACTGTCCGTTGTGAAACAATTCCATATTTTGGGCCTCTGAATTTCTTGTAATAGGGTAGCAAAAACTATTTTGATCTGTTGCCATCGTGCAGGAGGAGATACTTTATGTGATCCGCCATGTTAATGCCAAGTTTGGTTCAAATATACTACCATCATAATATGCAACTCCTGTGAGTGCACAAAAAGAAACAGGGTCCTGGCGGTTTACCGCCGGACGAGTCATAATGCCCAAGAAAAGGGCTGATTGATAATCAAACCGTAAAAATATGAAATGATTCATACCTGTGATGTAATATCCCTGTTTAGTTGGCTGGTTAACTTTGATTGTAATAAGGGTGAAAACCCAAATCTGAAATTCTTTGTATAACCCCATCATGTACTGATGTTGTATAGTAAGTCATACCGGGTGATGATGCACACCAGATGATCAAAGCTGGTGACTGGTAGTCAATGCCAGGCCGGGTTAAAAAGCTCTGGTTTTTAAGAAAGTCTGTCAACGTGTAGTTGCAAACCAAGCTAGTTTAAAGAATACTGGGCTAATAAAATGACTGCCTAGGCCAAGAAAATCGGTTTAACATAAAATTCAGCAAAACACAAATAAAACCGTGTAGTTGAGGCTTTTTGAGGGCTGCCAGGCCCAAATTCGAGGCTTTTTGTGGGCTGCCAGGCCGCTGAGTTAAACCATTTAACAAAGCCTTTTTAGATGGACCTCCAACTAACCAATCACCGTTTGAACTTTGACAAGTTCAGGGACTCAATGAGAGTAACTGTCAAATGTTCGGAGGGCCGTGCCAGGATGACCTGGATAGGAGTGTCTTACTAGATGAAGGCAGGTTAACCCGCGGTTTTAGGTAAATATACCATGCTTCCAAGCCGTGGGTCGATACCCAACTACAAGGGTCCATTCAAACTCCTTGGTATTTGACACAAGAAGCCCCCAAGTAACGTGATGAGCTGTGCTCATTGGGTGCCTATGTTTGAGTTGTGTATAGCATCCATACTCTCTTTGGCCCCTTGGGTGTAAAGCTCCCAAGCTTTGTGGCTTGATAGTCAGTTTAACAGGTAGTACTCCGCTTTGTCAGCCGAAGCCCCCATGTAACTCAAAGGATATTCGAGAAAAAATAGCACAGGCCCCGCTTAGAGCAAGGATGCTAATTTATTTATTGATCATAATATATACATTGTCGAAATATATACATAAGAAGAGCCTATGGCTCAAGTATAATAAGGCCGGAGGAGAGCTATGTTCCATGGCCGCCGGGTCTCCTCCTCAGAGTTGCGTGAGTTGTCTCGAACGTCAATGAGGTAGTATGATCCGTTGTGCAGATTCTTGCTGACCACAAAGGGTCCTTCCCAAGGTGGGGATAACTTGTGCATGTCAGTCTGATCTTGGATGAGCCGGAGCACCAAGTCACCTTCTTGAAAGGTTCTTGTCCTAACCCGGCGGCTGTGATAACGCCGTAGATCTTGTTGATAAACCGCCGATCGAGACAGAGCCATATCCCGTTTTTCATCTAACAGGTCCAGTGCCTCTTGGCGAGCTTGCTCGTTGTCCGCTTCAACATAATTAGCAACCCGGGGCGAGTCATGACGTATATCACTTGGGAGAACCGCCTCTGCCCCGTATACCATAAAGAAAGGCGTGTAACCTGTTGATCGATTGGGGTGGTGTTGATACTCCACAACGCAGAAGGTAATTCTTCCACCCAACAACCTGGCGTCCGCTCCAAGGGAATCATGAGCCGGGGTTTAAGACCCTTTAAAATTTCTTGATTAGCTCGCTCCGCTTGACCGTTGGATTGAGGGTGTGCCACAGATGCTAGGTCAAGCCGGATGTGCTCTCTCTGACAGAAATCCTCCATCTCACCTTTGGAAAGGTTGGTACCATTATCCGTGATGATACTGTGTGGAAAGCCAAAACGGAAGATAATCTTTTGAGAAATTGAACCGCGTAGCTGCATCACACTTGCTAACAGGCTCCGCTTCAACCCACTTGGTGAATTTATCAACTGCCACCAACAGGTGGGTCTTCTTGTCCTGGGAACGTTTAAAGGGTCCCACCATATCAAGCCCCTAAGTAGCAAAAGGCCAAGTAATGGGAATCATCCGTAGTTCCTGAGCCGGAACATGAGCTCTGCGTGAAATTTTTTGACAAGCATCACATCGCTTTACCAGATCCTCCGCATCAGCATGAGCTGTCAACCAGTAAAACCCATGACGAAAAGCTTTTGCAACCAGGGACTTTGAACCGGCATGATGACCACAATCCCCTTCATGAATTTCCCGTAGGATCTCTTGGCCTTCTTCCGGAGAAACACAACGATGAAATACGCCCGAAACGCTACAGCGGTGTAACTCGCCATTGTGAATAACCATGGACTTGGATCGCCGGACTATCTGTCGAGCCAGGACTTTATCATTTGGTAGCTCGCCCCGGCTCATATACGCCAGATATGGAACCGTCCAATCTGGTACAACGTGTAAAGCGGCCACCAACTGAGCCTCCGGATCAGGAACAGCCAAATCCTCTTCTGTAGGCAACTTAACAGACGGGTTATGCAAGATATCTAAAAAGGTGTTAGGAGGTACCGGTTTACGCTGAGATCCGAGCCGGCTCAAAGCGTCTGCTGCTTCGTTTTTGCGCCGATCGATATGCTCAACCTGATACCCTTTGAAATGACCCGCCACAATATCCACCTCACGCCTGTAAGCCGCCATGAGTGGATCCTTAGAATCCCAAGTACCAGAAACTTGCTGAGCCACCAGATCAGAATCTCCGAAACAACGAACTCGACTTAAGTTCATCTCTTTGGCCACACGGAGACCATGGAGTAAAGCTTCATACTCAGCTGCGTTGTTAGTACAAGGAAACATCAAGCGGAGGACATAGCAAATTTTATCACCTCGAGGGGAAGTAAGGACAACTCCAGCCCCCGAGCCTTCCAACTGCCTGGATCCATCAAAATGAATAGTCCAGTACGTATTATCCGGTTTATCTTCCGGTGCTTGCAACTCGGTCCAGTCATTGATAAAATCCACAAGAGCCTGAGACTTGATGGCTGTTCGAGGTACATATTTTAAACCGTGTGGACCAAGCTCGATTGCCCACTTTGCAACCCGGCCAGTTGCTTCCCTGTTTTGAATTATATCGCCCAAAGGAGCAGAACTAACCACTGTGATTGGATGGCCTTGAAAATATTGCTTGAGTTTTCGACTGGCCATAAAAACCCCGTACACCAACTTCTGCCAATGTGGATAGCGTTGTTTTGACTCGATCAGGACTTCACTGATGTAGTATACAGGTCGTTGAACCGGATATTCCTTCCCAGCTTCTTTACGCTCAACCACAATTGCCACACTGACCGCTCGGGCATTGGCAGCCACGTATAACAGCAAAGGCTCATGATCAACTGGGGCTGCAAGAACCGGCGGTTCAACCAACTGCCGCTTTAGATCCTCAAAAGCCGCATTGGCTGCGTCACTCCAGACGAAATCATCCGTCTTTTTCAACATCTAATACAAAGGAATTGCCTTCTCTCCCAAACGACTGATAAACCGGCTAAGGGCTGCAATCCGACCTGCGAGACGCTGAACATCATTGATACACTTCGGTTTAGCCAGGGATGTGATTGCCTTAATTTTTTCTGGGTTAGCCTCAATGCCCCTGTTGGATACAAGAAACCCGAGAAGCTTGCCTGCCGGAACACCAAAAACACATTTATCCGGATTAAGCATCATCTTGTAAACCCGAAGATTGTCAAACGTCTCCTTGAGGTCATCTATCAGTGTTTCCTTCTTCCTGGATTTTACCACAATGTCATCCACATAGGCATGAACATTACGCCCAATCTGCGTGTGAAGGCAATTCTGCACACAACGCTGATAAGTTGCCTGAGCACTCTTGAGCCCAAAGGGCATAGAAACATAGCAGAAGGCTCCAAAAGGAGTGATGAAGGCTGTCTTCTCCTGGTTCTTAACTGCCATCTTGATCTGATGATATCCTGAATAAGCATCCAAAAAACTCAGGCGCTCACAACCCGCCGTCGCATCAATGATCTGATCAATACGCGGGAGAGCAAAGGGATCGGCCGGGCAAGCCTTATTCAAGTCCGTGTAGTCCACACACATACGCCAAGTGCCGTTTTTCTTAAGAACCAGCACCGGATTAGCCAACCATTCAGGATGAAACACTTCGACGATAAAACCAGCAGCCAATAGCCGGGCTACCTCCTCACCAATTGCCTTGCGTCTTTCTTCATTAAATCGACGAAGAAATTTCCTGACTGGTTTAAACTTCGGATCAATATTAAGAGTGTGCTCAGCGAGTTCCCTCGGTACACCTGGCATGTCAGAAGGCTTCCATGCAAAAATGTCCCGGTTCTCACGGATGAACTCGATGAGCGCGCTTTCCTATTTTGGATCCAGATTGGTGCTGATGCTGAACTGCTTGGATGAATCGCCAGGTACGAAGTCAACAAGCTTAGTCTCATTAGACAGTTTGAAATGCAGGGTTGGGTCATGCTCAGTGGTGGGTTTCTTCAGAGGGGACATATCTGCCGGATCAACATTCTCCTTATAAAACTTTAGCTCTTCTGTAGCACAAGCTGCCTCAACATAAGTCGCATCACCTTCCTCGCAATCCAACGCGATTTTTCGACTTCCATGAACCGTGATAGTCCCTTTATGACTCGGCATCTTGAGCTGCAAATAAATATAACAAGGCCTTGCCATGAATTTTGCATAAGCCGGCCGCCCAAACAGCGCATGATACGGGCTCTGGATTCTTACTACCTCAAAGGTCAATGTCTCAGACCTAGAATCATGCTCATCACCAAACACAACTTCCAAGGCGATCTTACCTACGGGATACGCCGATTTACCTGGTACCACACCATGAAAAACAGTGTTGGACGGTTTAAGATTCTTATCTGTCAACCCCATGCGACGGAATGTCTCATAATACAGAATATTGATACTGCTTCCTCCATCCATGAGTACTTTGGTGAACTTATAACCTCCCACCTGAGGCGCCACCACCAGAGCTAGTTGACCCGGATTGTCAACCCGGGGCGGATGATCCTCCCTACTCCACACAATAGGCTGTTCCGACCACCGCAGATAACGTGGAACTACCGGTTCAACAGCATTGACTGCCCTCTTGTGAAGCTTCTGATCACGCTTGCACAGACTTGTGGTGAACACATGATACTGCCCACCATTCAATTGCTTTGGGTGACTCTGGTAACCCGACTGCTGCTGATTCCCTTGATTATTCTGCCGGTTATTACCACCTTGGTTGTTCTGGTTGCCATAATTACTCTAAAACCCAGAGTTTGAACCGCCGCCACCATGGAAACCTGGACCTGAACCGCCCGACGTACCCTGATCATACCGGAAAAGATCAGAGTTTTTGAACTCCTTCATGATGTGACAATCCTTCCAGAGATGCGTTGCAGGAGCCTCCTTGGTCCCATGCTTCGGACAGGGCTGATTCAACAAACACTCCAGATTCATCGCCCCGCCGTGCTGGGGCGGTTTACCTTTTCGGCGCTGCACATTAGCGTTAGCCACAAAATCTGAATCTGCTTTACGCTTACCATTATTCCCATGGCCTCCTTGGTTGTGCTGCTGTCCCTTTGCACCACCATTCTTCTTTCCCTTCTCCGGTTTCTCATTATCAGAATCGGGATCCTTGGTATTATCAGAATCGGCATACTTTACCAAGGCTGCCATGAGGGTTCCCATGTCGCTGCAGTGGCGCTTGAGCCGTCCCAACTTCATCTTCAGTGACTTAAACCGGCAATTGCGCTCCAGTGTGATAATCGCTTGACCAGCGTTAATCCGGTCGGACGAGTGCAAAACTTCTGAAACCCGGCGTACCCAATGAGTTGTGGACTCGTTCTCTCCTTGAACACAAGCATCCAGATCCACAATGGACATGGGCTGTTTGCACGTGTCTTTGAAATTGGCTATAAACCGGGCCTTCAACTGATCCCATGACTCGATGGAATTAGCTGGTAGATTTTTCAACCAAGTACGGGCTGTTCCCTCCAACATCATCGTGAAGTACTTTGCACAACCTGCTTCATCTACATCTAGCATCTCCATTGCCATCTCATAAATCTTGACCCACGCCTCAGGTTGCTGATCCGCCGTGTAGTTAGGCACTTTGCGTGGACCCTTGAAATCTTTGGGCAAACGCACATTACGGAGAGCCGGAATAAGGCACGACACTCCCCAGGAACTGAAGGCAAGCCCGGTGCCTCGTTCAACTGACGCTGCTGGCTGAACCTGGGCGGGTTGATAACGACCCAAAGCGGCATCCCTTCGTGCCCTGCCATGATCCACCACATCTTGAGCATTGCGATGCCGCGCGCTGCTAGACACCTCCGGTTTATCCATACGCCTGCTATAACTTGGGCTCGGACGAGGGGTTGAATGAATTCTATCCTGACTATATGAATAAGCCTGCTGCTGCACCACGGCGGTTTGGAGAAGATCTCTCGCCCGCCGTGTTTCAACTGCTGCTATTGAATCACCTTCCATCGGAATGGCCGCCAGGCGTGAAGCTGCGGCAATCATATTATCCAGAGGGCTCGAGAAGTGACCCGGTGGTGTAGACACGTATTGCGGAGGGATATCTGTTCGTCGGGGTGGCTCCGTTATCCGTAGTTGATCCGGAGCTGTCCTAGGCGCTTCCGTCCGGTTTGCAGCTATCGGATTGCTCGGCCCAGCGCCTAGCGTCTGAAAGAGATTTAACCCTTCATAAACCGGCGGCAGACGTGACCGGTACTTCCTTCGCATTACATCCTATGATGCGGTCCGATCCAGCATGAGCTGGTAATTCTGTGCCTGTATCCTCTGTGATTGAGCATCCAAAGCGGCCCGCTCTTCGGCCATCCTAACATCCTCAACTGCCAGGTCCTCCTTAGCTTGTGCTATTTGGTCCTTCAGTTTCGCAACGTCCGCATTGTGCTGATCCCGCGTCTCTGGGGTGACTGTTGCGGTCAACAAGGTTGCCCAGGCATCTGTCAAACCGGAGAGGACTTGCGCCGGATGGCGCGCTGGGACTCCTGCCGCAGCTACTGATCCGGTGTTCATCGCTGCGGTGGATGAAGACTGCAACATGGACTGTGTTCCGACCATGTAAACAGCAACCCGACTTGGCGGTTCAAGAAGGTCTGGAATACTGTTGCCATCGGAATATCCTTCGAACACACCGCTATGAACCTGGTACAAGGACTCAGTTTCGCCAGTGGATGACTCGCCGTCGGAGTATACGGCCGTCTCGCCTTCAGACACCGGTTCAGATCCGATCCCGTGGACACATCCTACGAACGCACGCTTCATGGCGGGCTTAACCCGGGTTGGACTAGCACTCTGAGCCGTCTCGACGAGGTCGGTGCAGATGTCCGCTCAGGGCCCGGTTCGCCGATCTTGCCGAGGAAGACATGAATTCCGCCGAAGGGGACCCGGTAGCCGTACTCGATCGAGCTGGCCTCGGGGCCCCATCCTTCATCGTCGATGTAGAGCTTGCCGCGACGACTTTTGGTCATCCATCTGATCACGTACCCCTTAAGTCCTTCAGAGCAGCCCTTCAAGAACTCGACACCATCGTGCGATAGCCCCACGGTGGGCGCCAACTGTCGTGGAATTAACACGTCAGATGTCCTCATGAAAGGACTTAGTCGTGGAGCCATCGAACGGGTTAGCTTGAAGGGGTTAAACCGGACAAGGGACACGGGAGTTTATACTAGTTCGGCCCCTTCGATGAAGGTAAAAGCCTACGTCTAGTTGTTATGGGATTGATTGGGTTTCGATGACCAGGGAGCCAAATACGCTTGCCTGAGTCTCGAGTTGTTGTTCGTTGTCCCTGAACTGCCGCCGGGTCGTCCTTTTATATACACAAGTTGACGCCCGGCCGGTCTACAGAGCCTCGAGGACGACTCATACAAAGTGTCCGGCTCGGTCTCTCCTTTCCTAACTTATATTACAAGTTTACATAGTCATGGCGGTTTACCACTATGGGCCCTAATCCGCCTTTGGGCTATGGGCTTCTAAGCTTCGTTAGTAAAACACCATCTTCTGGATCATCATGGGCCTCAGCATAGTCGAGGGTGAACCGGGCCCTCCTGGCCGGTTTACACTCACTAGTTATATCCTCAACACATGCCGTCTTTTTCGTGCAAACGTTGCAGGTCCTCCCATGCCTCAGCTGTATCTTTTGTTTTCCCATACACACCCAAGAAACCTAGCAGGCTCACGCAAAGTTTCTTCGTCACGTGCATCACGTCGATCGAAGAGCGGACCTCTAGGTCTTTCTAGTAGGGTAGGTCCCAAAATATAAATTTCTTATTCCACATGGGTGCGTGTCCCCCAGCGTCACTCGGAACAGCTAGTCCGCCGGGACCCTTTTCCAAAGATTACGTGTAAATCATTGACCATAGCAAGTACGTGAGCACCGGTACGCATGGTGGGCTTCTTCCGGTGATCTGCCTCGCCTTTGAAATGCTTACCTTTCTTTCGACATTGATTGTTGGTTGGAAGAAATCAACGATGGCCCAGGTACACATTCTTCCTGCATTTGTCCAGGTATATACTTTCGGTGTCAGCTAAATAGTGCGTGCATGTGTGGTATCCCTTGTTTGTCTGTCCTGAAAGGTTACTGAGAGCGGGCCAATCATTGATGGTTACAAACAGCAACGCGTGCAGGTTAAATTCCTCCTGTCTGTGCTCATCCCATGCACGTACACCGTTTCCATTCCACAACTGTAAAAGTTCTTCAACTAATGGCCTTAGGTACATATCAATGTCGTTGCCAGGTTGCTTAGGGCCTTGGATGAGAACTGGCATCATAATGAACTTCCGCTTCATGCACATCCAAGAGGAAGGTTATACATACATATAGTCACGGGCCAGGTGATGTGATTGCTGCTCTGCTCCCTGAAAGGATTAATGCCATCCACGCTTAAACCAAACCATACATTCCTTGTGTCACGTTCAAACTCAGCCCAGTACTCTCTCTCGAGTTTTCTCCACTGCGATCCGTCAGCGGGTGCTCTCAACGTCCTGCCTTTCTTACGGTCCTCACTGTGCCATCGCATCAACTTGGCATGCTCTTTGTTTCTGAACAGTCGTTTCAACCGTGGTATTATAGGAGCATACCACATCACCTTCGCAGGAACCCTCTTCCTGCGGGGCTCGCCGTCAACATCACCAGGGTAATATCGTCTGATCTTATACCGTAATGCACTGCATACCAAGCATGCGTTCAAATCCTTGTACACACCGCGATAGAGGATGCAGTCATTAGGGCATGCATGTATCTTCTGCACCTCCAATCCTAGAGGGCATACGACCTTCTTTGTTGCGTACATATTGTCGGGCAATTCGTTATCCTTTGGAAGCTTCTTCTTCAATATTTTCAGTAGCTTCTCAAATCCTTTGTCAGGCACAACATTCTCTGCCTTCCACTACATTAATTCCAGTATGGTACCCAGCTTTGTGTTGCCATCTTCGCAATTGTGGCACAACCCTTTTTTGTGATCGTCTAACAAGCGATCGAACTTCAGCTTCTCCTTTTCACTTTCGCATTGCGTCTTCGCATCGACAATGACCCGGTGGAGGTCATCATCATCGGGCACATCATCTGGTTCCTCTTGATCTTCAGTAGCATCCCCCGTTGCAGCATCATCGGGTACATCGTCTGGTTCCTCTTGATCTTCAGCAACTCCCCGCGTTGCAGCATCACCGTATTCAGGGGGAAAATAGTTGTCATTGTCCTCTTCTTCTTCGCCGTCTTCCATCATAACCCCTATTTCTCCATGCCTCATACAAACATTATAGTGTGGTATGAAACCCTTGTAAAGCAGGCGGGTGTGGAGGATTTTCCGGTCAGAGTAAGACTTCGTATTCCCACATTTAGGGTATGGACAACACATAAAACCATTCTGTTTGTTTGCCTCAGCCACTTCGAGAAAATTATGCACGCCCTTATTGTACTCGGAGGTGTGTCTGTCACCATACATCCATTGTCGGTTCATCTGCGTGCATTATATATAATTATGTGTGTCAAAAGTAAGAAAATCAGACAAGTGTCTTTCTAGAGTAAGAAAATCAGACAAGTCTCTATCTAAAGTAAGAAAATCAGAAAGAAGATAAGAATAAGAGGCTTACCATGGTGGTGCCGGCGACGAGATCGGCACGGGCGATCAACGGTGGTGAAAACGGGGACAGGGTGTGACGGACCGCTAAATCTAGACAAATCTCGGGAAAATGGAGCTCCGAGGTCGAGCTTCGAGAGGAGAAAGCTTAACTAGTGTGGCTCGGGCATTTCATCGAACACCTCATGCTCATAGGAGGTGAGCTAGAGCACCCAAATGCCCTCCCCTCACCGGCCAGAAAAAAACAGAGTGCTCTGCCGCGGTGAAGGGTATATATAGGCAACTTATTTGTCCCGGTTCGTGACATGAACCGGGACTAAATCACCCCCTTCTATACCGGTTCATGGCACGAACCGGTACCAATGGCTATGGGCCAGGAGCATGGACCATTGGTCCCGGTTCGTGCCTAGAACTGGGACAAATGGATCTGACGAACCAGGACCAATGCCCACGAGGCCCCGCTGGCCCACTGGGCTCATGAACCGGGTCTAATGCCCCCCATTGGT
Source organism: Triticum aestivum (assembly GCF_018294505.1). Classification (NCBI taxonomy): domain Eukaryota; kingdom Viridiplantae; phylum Streptophyta; class Magnoliopsida; order Poales; family Poaceae; genus Triticum; species Triticum aestivum. The sequence goes on from NC_057813.1 coordinate 729,597,778, forward strand.
CCCGGTTCGTGAAGTACCAGGACTAATGGGCTGGCCAGGACCGAACGAAAGCCCTGTTTTCTACTAGTGTTTGGAGTCCCTAGATATCGTATGACTGATGGTGGTTCACATTTTATTCATGGTGCTTTCCGTAAGATGATTGCTAAGTATGATGTTAATTATAGAATCGCATCTCCTTATCAGCCGCAGTCTAGTGGTCAAGTAGAGTTGAGCAATAGAGAGCTCAAATTAATTTTGCAAAAGACTGTCAATAGATCTAGAAAGAACTGGTCCAAAAAACTTGACGATGCATTGTGGGCCTATAGAACTGCATATAAAAATCCTATGGGTATGTCTCCGTATAAGATGGTTTATGGAAAAGCATGTCAGTTACCTCTTGAAGTTGAACATAAAGCATATTGGGCTATTAAAGAGCTCAACTATGACTTCAAACTTGCCGGTGAGAAGAGGTTATTTGATATTAGCCCACTTGATGAATGGCGAACCCAAGCCTATGAGAATGCCAAGCTATTCAAAGAAAAAGTCAAACGCTGGCATGACAAAAGGATACAAAAGCGTGAGTTTAACGTAGGTGATTATGTGTTATTATTTGCCTCTCGTTTAAGATTTTTTGCAGGAAAACTTCTCTCTAAGTGGGAAGGCCCTTACGTTATCGAGGAGGTCTATCGTTCCGGTGCAATAAAAATCAACAACTTCGAAGGCACAAGTCCGAGGGTGGTGAACGGTCAAAGAATTAAACATTATATCTCAGGTAATCCTATCAATATTGAAACTAATTTTATTGAAACCGTAACCCCGGAGGAATACATAAGGGACATGTTCCAGAATGATTCAGACTCCGAAAAGGAATAGGTATGTGATACGGTAAGTAAACCGACTCCAAAACAATTCTAATGGCAATTTTTATCCGTTTTGGAATATTTAAAAAATTGGAAAGAAAGAAGTAGTCCAGGAAGGACACGAGGCCTCCACGAGGGTGGAGGGAGCGCCCACCCTTCCTGGGCGCGCCCCCTGTCTCGTGGCCACCTCGTGCGCCTCCTGGACTCTATTTTCTTGCATGTTATGTATTTTGGTCGGTAAAAATTCATTATATAATCTCCCGGAGGTTTTGACCACCGGAGGTTTCGAGTTGTTCCTGTTGCAGAATTAGAGCAAGATGTCTTCTCAGGAGTCAGTCGGGGAGAGTCGGGTATCTTACCCGGAGCCAGGTCCAGGAGCAAATAGCGATGCTTATCACTTTGGACCATCAAGGGAAGACGAGATGGAGGCTGACTTGAAAAGGATAGATGCCATGTAGGAGGATCAAGAAGTTACTTCTCGCTTCCGAGCAGGATTCCTGATGGGGAAACTACATAGCTCAATTATTCCAAATTCGGTCATCCCTTCCCATGTTAAATTTCTTTCTTATGAAAATATGAAAAAGAGTGTCACTTGTTCTCCAGAAGCTATGCAGCACCCTTGGGTAAAAGGAGCTTTAGCCATTACGCGCAAGCTCCGCAAGGAGAATATGGACCTCAAGCACCAGGTCAATAAGCTTGAGGAGGAGAATCGTATCCTGAGGGAACTCCATCATCACCAACCTCCATCACCTCCGAGGATATAATCACATGGGTATGGGCACTCCCCTTGGCAACTGCCAGCTTGGGGGAGGTGCCCTGTATCGTATCACCATCACAACTCCTATCTTTACCATTTTTCTTAGTTCGATCCTATTAGTAGTATCTTGATTTAGTAGAATAAAGTCATGGCATGATCTAGTTTTGAGTTTTGCTTTAATGATCCTTCTTTGTAATCGAGTCCGTGAGCTATATAATAAAGATTAGTGTTGAGTCAAGGGCTTGATTATTTTGCCATGATCTTGGGGTAAATAGAAAGAAAAAAGAATAAAAAGAATCAAAGAGTTTCATATTGATTTTATTGAAAGTAAGCTTCACATAGAAAGAGTATGATGATTAAAGTTGTTGGGAGTTTGGCAATATAGTTTTGGGTCATCGTTGCAATTAAATAGGAAGTAGTAAGGAAAGAGAGGTTTTACATATAGATATATTATCATTGACATCTTTTATGATTGGGAGCACTCATTAAAATATGACATGCTAAAAGAGTTGAGTTGGACAAGGAAGACAACATAATAGTTATGTTTTCTTACATCTGAGATAAAGTATGTTGTCATGGATCATCTAACGTGTTGAGCTTGCCTTTCCCCCTCATGCTAGCCAAAATTCTCAGCACCAAGTAGAAATACTACTTGTGCTTCCAAATACCCTTAAACCAGTTTTAGCCATGAGAGTCCACCATATCTACCTATGGATTGAGTAAGATCCTTCAACTAAGTTGTCATCGGTGCAAGCAATAAAAATTGCTCTCTAAATATGCATGACTTATTAGTGCAGAGAAAATAAGCTTTATACGAACTTGTTATGGACGTAATAAAAGCGACGGACTGCATAATAAAGGTCCATATACAAGTGGCAATATAAAGTGACGTTCTTTTGCACTAAATTTTGTGCATCCAACCTTAAAAGCGCATGAAAACCTCTGCTTCCCTCTGCGAAGGGCCTATCTTTTATTATTGTCCTCTACCTTATGCAAGAGTCATGGTGATCTTCACCTTTCCTTTTTCATTTTATCCTTTGTCAAGCTCAGCATGTTGGAAAGAACATGATATATATATCTAATTGGATGTAGGGGAGCCTGAATTATTATTGTTGATATTACCCTTGAGGTAAAAGGTTGTGGGGCAAAACTATACAGAGCCTATCTTTCTCTGTGTCCGATTAAAACTCCGTAACCACAAGTATTGCGTGAGTGTTAGCAATTATGAAGGACTAAGTGATAGTTGAGTATGTGGACTTGCTTTTAAGCTCTTACATAGACTCTTTCCAATGTTATGATAAATTGCAATTGCTTCAATGACCGAGGTTATAATTTGTTGGTGCTCAATGAGTTTCTGATTCATACTTTTGCTTTGTGAAAAGATCATCACTTGAACATAAGTAATCATATGACAAAATCTATATATGTTGCTGTTATGGAAATAGTCATGATGCCTTCATGTCCGTATTTTATTTTTATCGACGCCTCTACCTCTAAACATGAGGACATATTTATTGTTATCGGCTTTTCGCTTGAGGACAAGCGAGGTCTAAGCTTGGGGGAGTTTGATACGTCCATTTTGCATCATGCTTTTATATCAATATTTATTGCATTCTGGGCTGTTATTTCACGTTATGTCACAATACTTATGGCTATTCTCTCTTATTTACATGAAGAGGGAGAATGTCGGCAGCTGGAATTCTGGGCTGGAAAAGGAGCAAATATTGGAGACCTATTCTGCGCAACTCCAAAAGTCCTGAAACTCCACGGAATATCTTAAAATAAATAAAGAAAAATTGCCGCCAAAGATGAAGGCCAGGGGGGGCACACCCTGCTCACGAGGGTGGGGGCGCTCCCCCTACCTCGTGGGCCCCCTGGTGGCTCTCCGACGCCCATCTTCTCCTATATGAAGTCTTTCGATGAGAAAAAAATAGGAGGAAGCATACGGGACGAAACTCCGCCGCCATGAGGAGGAACCTTGGCGGAACCAATCTAGAGCTCCGGCAGAGCTGTTCTGCCGGGGAAACTTCCCTCCGGGAGGGGGAAATCATCACCATCGTCATCACCAACGATCCTCTCATCGGGAGGGGGTCAATCTCCATCAACATCTTCACCAGCACCATCTCCTCTCAAAACCCTAGTTCATCTCTTGTATCCAATCTTGTATCAAAACCACAAATTTGTACATGTGGGTTGCTAGTAGTGTTGATTACTCCTTGTAGTTGATGCTAGTTGGTTTACTTGGTGGAAGATCATATGTTCAGATCCTTAATGCATATTATTACTCCTCTGATTATGAACATGAATATGCTTTGTGAGTAGTTACGTTTGTTCCTGAGGACATGGGTGAATTCTTGCTATTAGTAGTCATGTGAATTTGGTATTCGTTCGATATTTTGATGGGATGTATGTTGTCTCTCCTCTAGTAGTGTTATGTGAACATCGACTACATGAAACTTCACCATTATTTGGGCCTAGAGGAAGGCATTGGGAAGTAATAAGTATATGATGGGTTGCTAGATTGACAGAAGCTTAAATCCTAGTTTAGGCGTTGCTTCGTAAGGGGCTGATTTGGATCCATATGTTTCATGCTATGGTTAGGCTTACCTTAATACTTCTTTTATAGTTGCGGATGCTTGCAATAGGGGTTAATCATAAGTGGGATGATTGTCCAAGTAAGGGAAGTACCCAAGCACCGGTCCACCCACATATCAAATTATCAAACTACCGAACGCGAATCATATGAGCGTGATGAAAACTAGCTTGACGATAATTCCCATGTGTCCTCGGGAGCTCTTTTCTAATTATAAGAAATTGTCCAGGCTTGTCCTTTGCTACAAAAAGGATTAGGCCACCTTGCTGCACTTTATTTACTTTCATTGCTTGTTACTCGTTACAATTTATCTTATCACAAAACTATCTGTTACCTACAATTTCAGTGCTAGCACAGAAAACCTTACTGAAAACCACTTGTCATTTCCTTCTGCTCCTCGTTGGGTTCGACACTCTTACTTATCGAAAGGACTACGATAGATCCCCTACACTTGTGGGTCATCATAACCCTCTCAACTTTTTAGAACATGCTATGTGGGTGAAATGACTATACCATGCCAACTTTCAACCTTTTCAGAGTTCATTTGTAGTGCTTTTCAATTTCAGGGTCATTTAGCTTAAAAAATCAATAAATGCATGAAAAATACCAAATGAAGTCAGAAAGGGTTGGAAATTGATGATGTGGCTTTGAATGGTGCATTTTGAACACACAAAAAGTCTGGAGCTCAAATAAGTTCAAAAATATGAAATCCCTATGTAACAGACGAATTTTCGTCCGAAACCCTGATACTTCGAAAGAAATTGTCCATTTTGTACATGAAGTCCATTCAGTTTTTACCGTAACCCTCTCAACCTCTTATCACATGCTATATGGGTGAAATGATGATACCATGCCAACTTTCAACCTTTTCAGAGTTCATTTGAAGTGCTTTTCAACTTCAGGGTCATTTAGAACACTATTATCAAAAAGAATGAACTAATATCAAAAAGAATTAACTAGAACACTATTATGAAACTCTAATAGCAAAAAGAATGAACTAAAAAAATTAATTAAAATATTCTGTTATGATCAACTAAAACAAAACTATAATATTCTTCAATAGCAAAAAGAATCAACTGAAAATCTTTTATAAAACTCTAATTGCAAAAGGAGTCAACTAAAAAGGTTTTATAAACCTCTAGTATTTATGAAACTAAAATTATATATAATTTATGCAACAAAAATTATCAAAGTATTTTTTGTTCAAAACATTAATAGCAAAAAGAATTTTAATAATTTTTTTGTTAGAAACTTTAATAATAACAAAATCTTTTTTTCAATAAAACAAGCATTTAAAATAACCTAAAAATTACCAAATTGAGTATAATGATTAAAAACAGTAATATTAAATAGCAGGAAAAAGAATCACTCAAAAATCTATTTTTATAATAAAGTTATTCACAAACTAGTGATTCACACAAATTTTAAAAAATTCAAATTCAAACTATTCAAATTTGAAAACTAATGGTACTAACAGAAAGTTTATAATTTTTGTGACCTAAAAGCAAAAAAGAATCACTGAAAAACTATAAGTATTTAGCTGTAAGTAGAAACAAAAGAAAATAAATAAAGCAAAAAAGAAAACAAAAGAACTGTAAAATATAAAAATGCCGCCTACTAGGCCACCACGGCCTGAATACGACTAGAAACCCAACTAGCTAGTTGGGCAAGGATTCAGGCCCGCAGCAGGCCCAGTAGGCCCATAGGTAGAGGAGTGTGAGAATAGGCCCGTTAGCCTGCAGTTGAGAGGAGCTCAAGAGGGTTGGTGCAACAGCGCTTATAAACCACTCTCGAGCCCTCTCAGTTAGCGAGGTGGGACTAAACATCCCACCGCACCGCGCCAGCACAAGGCCTTTGGTCCCGGTTGGTGGCACCAACCAGGACTAAAGGGCGACATTGGTCCTGGTTTGTGCCACCAAGCGGGACCTATGCCCTCCTTTAGTCACGGTTGGTGGCACCAACCGGGACAAGAGGATACATTTCGTCAGTGACCTTTGGCCCCGGCTGGTCACCAAGCGGGACTAAAGGGGGGCATTGGTCCCGGTTGGTGCCACGAACCGAGACCAATGCTTAGTGTATATAAGAGAACACTTAGAATATTTCAGTTTTCATCTACCAGTTTCCCCGAGCCCGCTGTCCCCGAGCCCGCTGTCCTCGTGCCAGCATCCCCGAGCCCATCGTCCTCGTCCCCGTCGCCGCGTGCCTCCCCGAGCCCGCCGTCCTCGTTCCACCGTCATGTGCCGCCCCGAGCCCGCCATCCTCGTCGCCGTCCTCCAACCATCACCGCCCCCAGTGAGCCTCCCCCTTTCCCTTGGTCCCCTGCTCCCAGTTGATACGTCTCCGTCGTATTTATAATTTTTGATTGTTCCATGCCAATATTCTTCAACTTTCATATACTTTTGGCAACTTTTTATACTATTTTTGGGACTAACATATTGATCCAGTGCCCAGTGTCAGTTCCTGTCTGTTGCATGTTTTATGTTTCACAGAAAACCAATATCAAACGGAATCCAAATGGGTTAAAAACGGATGGAGAATTATTTTGGAATATTTGGGATTTTCCGGAGGAAGAATCAACGCGAAATGGTGTCCCGGGTGGCCACGAGACAGGGGGCGCACCCTCCCCCCTGGGCGCGCCCTGGACTCTCGTGGGCCACCCGGGACGCTCTTCTTTTGCCGCAAGAAAGCTAATTTTATGAGAAAAATCTGGGCGAAAGATTCACCCCAATCGGAGTTACGGATCTCCAGATATAAAGGAAACGGTGAAGGGGTAGAATCAGGAGAGGCAGAAATAGAGAGATAGATCCAATCTCGGAGGGGCTCTCGCCCCTCCCACGCCATGGGAGCCAAGGACCAGAGGGGAAACCCTTCTCCCATCTAGGGAGCAGGTCAAGGAAGAAGAAGAAGAAGGGGGGGCTCTCTCCCCCTTGCTTCCGGTGGCGCCAGAACGCCGCCGATGGCCGTCATCATCACCGCGGTCTTCACCAACACCGCCGTCATCTTCACCAACATCTCCATCACCTCCCCCCTTCTATATCCAGCGGTCCAATCTACCGCAACCCGATGTACCCTCTACTTGAACATGGTGCTTTATGCTTCATATTATTATCCAATGATGTGTTGCCATCCTATAATGTCTGAGTAGATTTTCGTTGTCCTATCGGTGATTGATGAATTGCTATTATTGGTTTAATTTGCTTGTGGTTATGTTGCTATCCTATTGTGCTCTCCGTGTCGCACAAGCGTGCGGGAGTACCGCTGTAGGGTGTTGCAATATGTTCATGATTCACTTATAGTGGGTTGCGTGAGTGACTGAAACACAAACCCGAGTAAGGGGATTGTTGCGTATGGGATAAAGGGGACTTGATACTTTAATGCTATGGTTGGGTTTTACCTTAATGAATCTTTAGTAGTTGTGGATGCTTCCTAGAGTTCCAATCATAAGTGCATATGATCCAAGTAGAGAAAGTATGTTAGCTTATGCCTCTCCCACATAAAACTTGCTATCGGTCTAGTAACATAGTCAATTGCTTAGGGACAATTTCACAACTCCTACCACCACTTTTCCACACTCGCTATAGTTACTTAATTGCTTCTTTATCTAAACAGCCCCTAGTTTATATTTACTTGTTCTTTATTATCTTGCAAACCTATCAAACAACACCTACAAAGTACTTCTAGTTTCATACTTGTTCTAGGTAAAGCGAACGTCAAGCGTGTGTAGAGTCGTATCAGTGGCCGATAGGACTTGAGAGAGTATTTGTTCTACCTTTAGCTCCTCGTTGGGTTCGACACTCTTACTTATCGAAAGAGGCTACAACAATCCCATACGCTTGCGGGTCATCAAGACCTTTTTTTGGCACCGTTGCCGGGAAGTCATAGCGTGGGGTGAATATTCTCGTGTGTGCTTGTTTGCTTTATCACTAAGTAATTTTTATTTGATGTACTTAGTTTTTTTCTATCTTTAGTTATGGGTAGGAAATGCAAAATACCAAAAAAAATAGTTGTACCTACTGCACCAATGGTTGAAGAACCACTCAAAATCTATCGCACTCCTGAAGCTTTTTACTTGGATCGTCTTTGATCCCTATGTGCTCGTGCTGAAACCCCAACTAGCTTAGTTGAGGGCAAATCTTTAGATGAGCATGCTTGTTATGTGTGACACGTATATCTAAAAAAGGGAAACTATTATGGGATCAAATTCAATGTTTGCAATGCTATGCTTGGAACTTATGTGAAATATTAGATATTACTTGTTGTTCTGAAAACCCTAAGAAACACCTTCCCTACCAGTGTGAGTTTGATAATGGGCTTGTACCTTCATATGCTAAAGGTGTTTATAATTACTATAATGTTCAACAAATTGAAGAATTTGTTTTTTAAGGGTGCTTATGAAATTGCTTCTTTGATTGAAAAGTATGATGCTACTCTCTACAAATCTGAAAACTTTGCCATACTTGAATATTGTTATGATAATTATGCTTCTAATGCCTATGTTAAACCATATGTTGAGGTCTTCTCCACTGTCCAAGAAGAGACTAATATTTTGCAGGAAGCTATGGAAGAAGAAATTGATGAAACTGTGAGCTCATTGGATGAAAAAGATGATGAGGAGAACGAAGAACAAAAGGAGGAAGAGCGGATTGATCACCCGTGCCCACATTCTAATGAGAGTAACTCTTCAACTCATAGATTTTTTAATTCCCCTTTGTGCTTACCGAAGGATCATTGCTATGATAATTGCTATGATCCCGTTGATTCTCTAGAAATATCCCTTTTTGATGATGCTTGCTATGCTTGTGGCCAAGATACCAGTATGTATTATGCTTATGGAGATGAACTAGCTATAGTTCCTTATGTTAAACATGAAATTGTTGCTATTGCACCCACGCATGATAGTCCTATTATCTTTTTGAATTCTCCAAACTACACTATATTGGTGAAGTTTGTGCTTATTAAGGATTATGTTGATGGGTTGCCTTTTACCGTTGCACATGATGATTTTGATAGATATAATATGCATGTGCTTGCTTCTCCTACTTGCAATTATTATGAGAGAGTAACTACATCTCCGCCTCTTTATGTTTCCAACACGATAGAATTGCAAGAATCTGCTTATACTATGCATTGGCCTTTACTTGGTGTGCATGAATTGTTCTTTTATGACATGCCGATGTATAGGTAGAGAGTTAGACTTCGTCATTGCTTGATATATGTTACTTTGTGCTCACTACTAAATTACAAATCATTCTTAATTAAAATTGGCTTTGATATACCTTGGGATCAGGGTGGATTCATTACTTGAGCACTATATGCCTAGCTTAATGGCTTTAAAGAAAGCGCCGCCAGGTAGACAACCCGGAAGTTTTAGAGAGTCATTTATTTCTGTTGAGTGCTTTTATATAGTTTAAAAACAAACAAAAAATAAAGAGGGGAACCTAAGAACTTTTCTAAAAGGAAAGTGACAGTGAGAGGGACAAGCATTGTTGAAGTGGGAGAGCTCCTTGAACTTTGTTCATGCTCACGGAAAATTTGTGAATCTTGATTACAGAAAATTTTCATCAAAAATAATTATCCCCTTGTATAATTCCATTGTATTATAAAAATAATGTGCCAAGGTTTGCCTTTAGGATGTTTACAATGCTTGTTGGTTTGTACGGTGTAGGACAGAAACTTTGGCTGTAGTGCTCGATTTTACATTTGTAACTGGAACGTCAAATGGTTCTGATTCCTTTTGCACTTTCTTTGTGTGCAACTTATTTATGTTTCATAATTTTGGTAGAATTTTTGGGGTAACAGAAGTATGGTGAATGTTCAGATTGCTACAGACTGTTCTGTTTTTGACAGATTCTATTTTTGATGCATAGTTTGCTTGTTTTGATGAAACTATCAATTTATATTAGTGGATTAAGCCATGGAAAGGTTATATTACAGTATACACAATGCAAAAACAAAATATGAATTGGTTTGCTACAGTACTTAGAGTAGTGATTTGCTTTATTATACTAACGGATCTTACCGAGTTTTCTGTTGAAGTTTTGTGTGGATGAAGTGTCTAATCGAGGATGTCTCGATATGAGGAAAAGGAAGAGAGGCAAGAGATCAAGCTTGGCAATTTCCGAGGCACTCCAAGTAAATATTCAAGGAGACTCAAGAGTCTAAGCTTGGGGATGCCCCAGAAGGCATCCCCTCTTTATTCAACAAGTATTGGTATGTTTTCGGATTCGTTTCGTTCGTGCATTATGTGCAAGTCTTGGAGCGCCTTTTGCATTTAGTTTTCATTTTTCTTTTATGCACCATGCTATTATGAGATAGTCCTTGGTTTATTTATAGAATGCTCATTGCACTTCACTTAAATCTTTTGAGTATGGCGTTATAGAATGCTTCATGTGCTTCGCTTATATCATTTGAAGTTTGGATTGCCTGTTTCTCTTCACATAGACAACCGCCATTTGTAGAATGCTCTTTTGCTTCACTTATATTTCTTAGAGAGTCGGCATATCTTTTGTAGAAAGAATTAAACTATCTTGCTTCACTTATATCTATTTAGAGAGATGACAGGAATTGGTCATTCACATGGTTAGTCATAAAATCCTACATAAAACTTGTAGATCACTGAATATGATATGTTTCATTCCTTGCAATAGTTTTGCGAGATAAAGGTGGTGATATTAGAGTCATGCTAGTTGAGTAATTGTGAAATTGAGAAATACTTGTGTTGAGGTTTGCAAATCCCGTAGCATGCATATATGGTGAACCGTTATGTAACGAAGTTGGAGCATGAGGTGTTTTTTTCATTGTCTTCCTTATGAGTGGCAGTCGGGGACGAGCGATGGTCTTTTCCTACCAATCTATCCCTCTTGGGGCATGCGTAGTAGTACTTTGCTTCGAGGGCTAAGTAGACTTTTGCAATAAGTATATGAGTTCTTTATGACTAATGTGAGTCCATGGATATACGCACACTCATCCTTCCACTTTGCTAGTCTCTATTTTACCGCGCAACTTTCGCCGGTAGCATAAACCCATTATTTACCTTCCTCAAAACAGCCACCATACCTACCTATATGGCATTTCCATAGCCATTCCGAGATATATTGCCATGCAACTCTCCACCGTTCTGTTTATTATGACACGTTTCATCATTTCCATATTGCTCTTTGCATTATCATGTAGTTGACATCGTATTTGTGGCAAGGCCACCTTCCTAATTTTCATACATGTCACTCTTAATTCATTGCATATCCCGGTACACCGCCGAAGGCATTCATATAGAGTCATATTTTGTTCTAGCTTTGAGTTGTAATTCTTGAGTTGTAAATCCATAAAAGTGTGATGATCTTCTATTAGAGCATTGTCCCAGTGAGGAAAGGATGATGAAGACTATCCCCCACAAGTCGGGATGGGACTTCGGACTTTATAAAAATAAAAGAGGCCAAAGAAGCCCAAATAAAAAAAGAGGCCAAAGAAGCCCACCAAAAAATAAAAATAAAAACAGAAAAAAAGGAAAAAAAGAAAAATAAAATAAAAATAAAAATAAAAAATGAGAGAAAAAGAGAGAAGGGGAAATGTTACTATCCTTTTACCACACTTGTCCTTCAGAGTAGCACCATGTTCTTCATAGAGAGAGTCTCCTATGCTTTCACTTTCATATACTAGTGGGAATTTTTCATTATAGAACTTGGCTTGTATATTCCAATGATGGTCTTCCTCAAAATGCCCTAGGTCTTCGTGAGCAAGCAAGTTGGATGCACACCCACTTAGTTTCTTTTCTTGAGCTTTCATATATTTATAGCTCTAGTGCATCCGTTGCATGGCAATCCCTACTCACTCACATTGATATCTATTGATGGGCATCTCCATAGCCCGTTGATACGCCTAGTTGATGTGAGACTATCTTCTCCCTTTTTGTCCTCACAACCATCACCATATACCACCATAGTGCTATGTCCTTGGCTTGCGCTCATGTATTGCATAAGAGTTGAAAATTTTGAAGCACGTTAAAAATTATGAACCAATTGCTCGGCTCGTCATCGGGGTTGTGCATGATTTGAATGCTTTATGTGATGAAGATGAAGCATAGCCAGACTATATGATTTTGTAGGGATGAACTTTCTTTGGCTAGGTTATTTCGATAAGACATAATTGCTTGGTTGGTATGCTTGAAGTATTATTGTTTTTATGTCAAATGATAGACTATTGCCTTGAATCACTCGTGTCTTAATATTCATGCCATGATTAGACACATGATCAAGATTATGCTAGGTAGCATTCCACATCAAAAATTATCTTTTTTATCATTTACCTACTCGAGGACGAGCAGGAATTAAGCTTGGGGGTGCTGATACGTCTCTGTTGTATCTATAATTTTTGATTGTTCCATGCCAATATTCTTCAACTTTCATATACTTTTGGCAACTTTTTATACTATTTTTGGGACTAACATATTGATCTAGTGCCCAGTGCCAGTTCATGTCCGCTGCATGTTTTATGTTTTGCAGAAAACCATTATCAAACGGAATCCAAACGGGATAAAAACGGACGGAGAATTATTTTGGAATATTTGGGATTTTCCGGAGGAAGAATCAACGCGAAACGGTGTCCGGGGTGGCCACGAAACAGGGGGCGCGCCCTCCCCCCCCCCTGGGCGCGCCCTGGACTCTCATGGGCCACCCGTAAGGCAGTTGACGCTCTTCTTTTTCCGCAATAAAGCTAATTTTATGAGAAAAATCTGGTCGAAAGATTCACCCCAATCGGAGTTACGGATCTCCAGATATAAAGGAAACGGTGAAGGGGTAGAATCAGGAGAGGCATAAACAGACAGATAGATCCAATCTCGGAGGGGCTCTCGCCCCTCCCACACCATGGGAGCCAAGGACCAGAGGGGAAACCCTTCTCCCATCGAGGGAGGAGGTCAAGGAAGAAGAAGAAGAAGGGGGGACTCTCTCCCCCTTGCTTCCGGTGGCGCCGAAACCCCGCCGGGGGCCATCATCATCACCGCGATCTTAACCAACACCACCGTCATCTTCACCAACATCTCCATCTCCTTCCCCCTTCTATATCCAGCGGTCCACTCTCCCGCAACCCGCTGTACCCTCTACTTGAACATGGTGCTTTATGCTTCATATTATTATCCAATGATGTGTTGCCATCCTATGATGTCTGAGTAGATTTTCGTTGTCCTATCGGTGATTGATGAATTGCTATTATTGGTTTAATTTCCTTGTGGTTATGTTGCTGTCCTATTGTGCCCTCCGTGTCGCGCAAGCGTGAGGGAGTACCGCTGTAGGGTGTTGCAATATGTTCATGATTCGCTTATAGTGGGTTGCGTGAGTGACTGAAACACAAACCCGAGTAAGGGGATTGTTGCGTATGGGATAAAGGGGACTTGATACTTTAATGCTATGGTTGGGTTTTACCTTAATTAATCTTTAGTAGTTGCGGACGCTTCCTAGAGTTCCTATCATAAGTGCATATGATCCAAGTAGAGAAAGTATGTTAGCTTATGCCTCTCCCACATAAAACTTGCTATCGGTCTAGTACCATAGTCAATTGCTTAGGGACAATTTCACAACTCCTACCACCACTTTTTCACACTCGCTATAGTTACTTTATTGCTTCTTTATCTAAACAGCCCCTAGTTTATATTTACTTGTTCTTGCAAACCTATCAAACAACACCTACAAATTACTTCTAGTTTCATACTTGTTCTAGGTAAAGTGAACGTGAAGCGTGCGTAGAGTCGTATCAGTGCCCGATAGGTCTTGAGAGAGTATTTGTTCTACCTTTAGCTCCTCGTTGGGTTGGAGAGTCTTACTTATCGAAAGAGGCTACAACTATCCCGTACACTTGCGGGTCATCAGCCGTTTCCGCGTGTGCCCCCAAGCCCGTTGCTCTGCCCCATGGTCATCACCGGCCCACGAGCTCCATCGTCGCCGCCAGCCCCGACGCATTGAAGAGAAGCAGCAACACTGAGAAGGAGACGGGAAGGCGTAGAGCAGCAGCAATGCTATGCCCCCGAGCCCCCTTGCTCTGTGAACATTCTGATTTTTTTACAGTGATGAACAGTGCATATAAGGTGTTTGATGAAATGCTAGATAGCTTTGTGCATTTTTTGAATTTCTGGATTTTTTTTGGTGAGGTACTGATGGAAGACAAAGGTGATGGTGAATTTTCAGAATTTTTGGAGTGTTTTAGAATTGGTTTTCAGCAAGGAATTAGAACATGGTTCAAATTTCATTTGAACAAAATTTGAAAATTTTGAACTATGGATCAGAAGGTTTTCGGAGAAATGGTGTGTGGGTACTGTGATGAAGTTGGAGTAATTTTTGTGGTTGTAAAAGAGCTAGGAAAATGTTTTTGGCGGATTGGGTTGTGGGTACTGTCAAATTGATGGAGTAATTTTTGTTGGTGCAAAAGAATTGGGGAGAATATAGGTCCTTCCCAAATCAAAGGAACTATGAATAATTGAAATTCCAACTTTGGAATTTATTGAATATAAGAAAAATATTTACATAGTTAGAGATACTTGCACAGTTAGAGATATTCATAATCAAAGTTTTTTTAGAGAAATTTGCATAGGTCATTAATCAAAGTTATAGATATTTGCATATATAGGTTATTATCAAAGTTGACAAAAGACATTTTTTCAGAGAAATTTGCATAGAGAATTTATTTAGATAAATGGTGGAGTTCTCAAAAACAAAGTGTGGCCGAGAACCAAATAACATATGAATGCATACATATATAACAGAGAACTCCTACATGACTCGAGTACGAAGAGAATCTTTTTAGGTTTTTTTAGATAGAGAAACAAATGGTAAAATTTGCATATGATGAGTGGTTACTTCATCATGATGATCTTGATAAAACAAATTGAAGAACAAAATTGTGGTGACCTAATATTTTTTCACTCGGTGTAATTAGAGGATTTGTGGTGTTGCATCTCCATCGAGTGATCGTCGATGTTGGAGCTGTTGGTCCCTGATCGCCCCTCCATTGTTCGATAAAAGGTGCTTTTCTAAATATATGCATGGGAGATCCATTGATGTATGATTTTTTTGTCCATTGATGTATGCTCTCTTTTTTGTTCATAGAAAGTTATTTTGTTCATAGAAAGTCTCGAGGACGATATGTAGATATGTCGGATATCGGGTTTGCTTTCTAATAAAGAATTGTTGTCATCTATGTATCATTTTATATTGCGGTGGACATATCGGGCGACCAACTCTCGAGGCCACCCAAACACTAGAAAAAAAGTGTTGTTGATCCCGTACCCCCTCCAGCCCCTACCCAAAAAACTCCCGAGGCCACCCAAACCCCTAGGAGAAAACTCTGGTAACTTCGACATGAGGGGGGACGTCGATCAACCCCCTCTCGCCCGAACAACTCTGGAGTCCACCCGAACTGGGACTGAAAAAGAGAAAGTCTAGATATATCGAGGCCACCGAAACCGGAACAAGTCTAGATATATTGAGACCGCCCAAACACTGAAAGTATAACCCCGGCCCAATAACTTCAACATGAGGGGGGACATAGGACATGCATGAGAGAGGTGGTCTGCAACTAATCCATTGCTCATATATGCATATGATTCCTTGTTATGATTAGCTATAGGTCTACGTTTGCCATTAATGTATCCACCTCTCATGTTTGTATATATTGCCATGATGTAATATATGTAGAAACCAAGGACAGAGACTTGGAAGAAGAAGAGTTGTTGGGGGATGATACGTCTCCAACGTATCTATAATTTATGAAGCATTCATGCTATTATATTATCTGTTTTGAATGATTACGGGCTTTATTATACACTTTTATATTACTTTTGGGACTAACCTATTAACCGGAGGCCCAACCCATATTGTTGTTTTATTGCCTATTTTAGTATTTTGAAGAAAAGGAATATCAAACGGAGTCCAAACGGAATGAAACCTTCGGCAACGTTATTTTTGGGAAGAATATCACCCAGGAGACTTGGAGTTCATGTCAGAAGAGCCTCGAGGAGGCAAGGAGATAGGAGCCCCCCCCCCCTGCTGGGCACGCTCCCTGTCTTGTGGACCCCTCGAGCACCTCCTGACCGACTTCTTTCGCCTATATAAGCATACGTAACCTAGAACCATCGAATATCAAGATAGATCGAGAGTTCCGCCGCCGCAAGCCTCTGTAGCCACCGAAAACCTCTCGGGAGCCTGTTCCGGCACCCTGCCGGAGGGGGCTCCCATCACCGGTGGCCATCTTCATCATCCCGGCGCGCTCCATGACGAGGAGGCACGACAAGAAATATGTCAACTAGTGACCTTCTGTCAGTGACCCTGAAAGAATTGGTCATAGATCTACGACCATTTGAGACCAATTGGTCAAAAGCTGTTCGGGGGGCTCCAAACACTAAACTATATCGACCATTTTGGTTAGAAAGGTCATAATTTCCTTACACGAAAGGGTCACAAAGCAGACAGCACTGATCCGCTGCCTTATTTCTAGCTGGTCATGACCAATATAGATGGTCATAACCTTGTAAGTTGTGGTGGATTGCTATGACTAGGCGCCATCTCATCAGTTTTGCCTATGTGCCATTTCCATGTGTCAATTTTTGCCCTAGGTTGTGAAGCAACGTATATTTCTGTCATTCCCAAAATTCCCACAAAAATTGGGCATTCTTTACTATCCAAATCATTGCCTCATGACAATATTCAACTCCATTTGCCTGGTAAATCTTCCTCGGCAAATTTCTAAAGTTTTTGTTCAACTCGAACTGTTGTGAAGGAAGTACTAGCTAGGCATATCCTAATGAGCTAAATTTTTGCCACATCTTCTATATTCCCAAATCATAGCTCTCCACAAAATTTGAGCCCCATCTAACAATACATGTGGGTGTGGCTTCAATATTCATATTTCTATCCAGTGTGGTATGTTGCAAAGCAAGTGACACCTAGGCTCCTCCATTTGAGCTGCAAATTTTCCAAGATAGTGTCCTTAGTAGATGTTCATCCCCGGCCAAAACTCAGGCCCATTGGCCATGTGCATTTCCCGAACCACTAATAAACACTTGGGTGCTAATTCATGTTTGAGCATTGTTCGGTCTCCTTGTGAGATTCTTCTGTTGTTATTTTCTTCCAAGCATCTACGTGGGGAGTGCCAAACCTACTAGACATGCCTGGGCTTCCCAGAATGCATGGCAACGCCACGGTTACGCGGTGACCAGGCGGCGGGCATGCGAGTCTACGCGCTTTGGAGTTGGGGCCCTGGGCCACCGTCCAAACCTCAATGTATCACCACCAAACCATGTATTTCTGCTTAAATAGATACTTATGTACCTATAAATGATTTTTGGAAAAAAACATAAAGAGCAAACTATAAGGCAGCTGCAGTTCAAATTTGACCCGCTTCCTACTGAATCGGCGGAAATTTGCCTTCTTCACCAGAGGTGGATAAATTTTTTTACACCCAACAATTTTGTCAATTGTGCATTAAACATGGCCTAGTATTTTATAAAATTGATTTGGTCCGTTATTGCAACAATTATTTGGTAGTTCCTTCACAAAAAAACCTCATTTCGGGTACTCGAAAAATGGAAAATGAATTCTCCGTGCAAAGAAAATGAAAACTCCCTTAGGCAACATTGTTTGTAATTCCAAGATGCACCCTTGTGCACAATATGAGATCATTCGAACAAACTATGCCATGAATGTGGCCATAAGATTGATCATTTGGCTTGAAAGCCATGAATCTTCATGCATGATAGCCTATTTCTGAGAACACTTTTTTAAAATAATTGTCGTATTACAAGTTTATTATTTTCCATGGAAACTTGGTCCCATATGATGACACAATGTGAAGGTTTTCCAATTTTTTGATTTCTTTTCAAAAAATTTATGCCCGTTTCAAAATGCGGTCAAAACGGCAGGCTTGACCGTTCCTAGCTAGTTGTTGAATCTTGGAAACCTTTTGATGTTTCTCTGATTAAATAGATAGTTATGTACCTAGAAATGATTTTTGGAAAAAAATAAAGAGAAAACTATGAGGCAGCTACAGTTCAAATTTGACCCGCTTCCAGCTGAAACGGCGGAAATTTGTCTTTCTCACCAGAGGTGGATCAAGGCATTTGACACCCAAGCATTTGGTCAATTGTGCATTAAATATGGCCTAGTATTTTATAAAAATGATTTGGTCCAATTTTGCAACAACTATTTGGTAGGTTCTTCACAAAAAAACCTCATTTGGGGCACTGGAAAAATGGAAAATGATTTTTTCGTCCAAAGAAAATGAAACTTTCCCTAGGCAACATTGTTTGCCATTCCAATATGCACCATTGTGCACAATATGAGATCATTCGAACAAACTATGCCATGAATGTGGCCATAAGATTGATCATTTGGCTTGAAAGCCATGAATCTTCATGCATGATAGCTTATTTCTGAGAACACTTTTTTAAAAAAATTGTCGTATTACAAGTTTATTATTTTCCATGGAAACTTGGTCCCATATGATGACACAATGTGAAGGTTTTCCAATTTTTTGATTTTTTTTCAAAAAATTTATGCCCGTTTCAAAGTGCGGTCAAAACGGCAAGCTTGACCGTTCCTAGCTAGTTGTTGAATCTTGGAAACCTTTTGATGTTTCTATGATTAAATAGATAGTTATGTACCTAGAAATGATCTTTGGAAAAAATAAAGAGAAAACTATGAGGCAGCTACAGTTAAAATTTGACCCGCTTCCAGCTGAAACGGCGGAAATTTGTCTTTCCACCAGAGGTGGATCAAGGCATTTGACACCCAAGCATTTGGTCAATTGTGCATTAAATATGGCCTAGTATTTTATAAAAATGATTTGGTCCAATTTTGCAACAATTATTTTGTAGGTTCTTCACAAAAAAACCTCATTTGGGGCACTGGAAAAATGGAAAATGATTTTTTCGTCCAAAGAAAATGAAACTTTCCCTAGGCAACATTGTTTGTCATTCCAATATGCACCATTGTGCACAATATCAGATCATTTGAACAAACTATGCCATGAATGTGGCCATAAGATTGATCATTTGACTTGAAAGCCATGAATCTTCACACATGATAGCTCATTTCTAAGATTTTTTTTAAAATAACTACTGTATTACACGTTTATTATTTTTCCTGAAAACTTGGTCACATATAATGACATAATGCGAAGGTTTTCCAATTTTTTTATTTTTTTTATTTTTTTATGCTCGTTTCAAAATGGGGTCAAAACGGCGGGAATGACCGTTCCTAGCTAGTGGTTGAATCTTGGATTTTTTTGGTGTTTCTTTGATTAAATAGATACTTTTGTACCTAAAAATTATCTTTGGAAAAAATAAATAGCAAACTATGAGGCATCCGCAGTTCAAATTTGACCTGCTTCCTACTGAATCGGCGGAAATTTGTCTTTTTCACCAGAGGTGGATCAAAACTTTTTACACCCAACCATTTGTTCAATTGTGCATTAAATATGGACTAGTATTTTAGAAAAATGATTTGTTCCAATTTTGCAACAATTATTTGGTAGGTCCTTCACAAAAAACCCTCATTTGGGGCACTCGAAAAATGGAAAATGGTTTTTTCGTCCAAAGAAAATGAAAACTTCCTTAGACAACAATGTTCTCCATTGCAAGATGCACCCTTGTGCGCAATATGAGATCATTTCAAAAAAATATGCCATGAACGTGGCCATAAGATTGATCATTTGGCTTGGAAGTCATGAATCTTCACACACGATAGCTCGTTTCTGAGAACATTTTTTTAAAATAATTGCCGTATTACAAGTTTATTATTTTTCTCATAACTTGGTCACATATAATGACACAATGCAAAGGTTTTCTAATTTTTTGATTTTTTTGAATTTCTTATGCCCGTTTCAAAATGCGGTCAAAACGGCGGGCATGACCGTTCCTAGCTAGTGATTTAATCTTAGAATCATTTTGGCGTTTCTCTGATTAAATAGATACTTTTATACCTAAAAATTATTTTTCTAAAAAATAAATACTAAACTATAAGGCAACTGCAGTACAAATTCTTAAATGAGAGAGGTCTTCATATAGCTACATAATTATTTAACTACTCATTTGATCTTCACTTATATCTTTTTGGAGTAGTTTTTCATTTACTCGTGTGCTTCACTTATATCCTATGAGTAATTGGTTGAATGAGTTGAATGTCATAAATCTGAAATTATAGATGTTTCATTTGCTTATCCCATGGGGGGTAATGACTTCACATCTAAGAAGTAGAGGTTGTAATTTATTGACGGTTAGCAAGCATTGTATTGGTAATTTGAATAATTCATGAAAGAATATTGAAGGAAGAAAGATTTCACATATAAATATACTATCATAGACATCTTTTATAATTGTGAGCACTCATTAAGTATGACATGCTAAAGAGTTGATGTTGGACAAGGAAGAAAACATAATGGGTTCTGTTTTCTCGCATCTCAGTTAAAGTATATTGTCATGGATCATTCAAACATGTTGAGCTTGCCTTTCCCCCTCATGCTAGCCAAAATTCCTAGCACCAAGTAGAGATACTACTTGTGCTTCCAAATATCCTTAAACCCAGTTTTGCCATGAGAGTCCACCATACCTACCTATGGATTGAGTAAGATCCTTCAAGTAAGTTGTCATCGGTGCAAGCAATAAAAATTGCTCTCTAAATATGCATGACTTATTAGTGAGGAGAAAATAAGGTTTGTACGATCTTGTTATGGAAGCAATAAAAGCGACGGACTGCATAATAAAGGTCCATATACAAGGGGCAATATAAAGTGACGTTCTTTCGCATTAATATTTTGTGTATCCAACCCTAAAAGCGCATGACAACCTCTGCTTCCCTCTGCGAAGGGCCTATCTTTTAGTTTATGCCTTTTACTTTATGCAAGAGTCAAGGTGACCTTCACCTTTCCCCTTTTTATTTTATCCTTTGGCAAGCACTTTGTGTTGGGGTGATCCTGATATATATATATCCAATTGGATGTATGTTAGCATGAATTATTATTGTTGACATCACCCAAAGGTGAATACGTTTGGAGGAAACATTATAAGCCCCAATCTTTCTCTGTGTCTGATTAAAACTTCATAACCACAAGTATTGCGTGAGTGTTAGCAATTGTAGAAGACTATATGATAGTTGAGTATGTGAAGTTTGCTAAATCAAAGCTCTGACACAGACTCTTCCTGAAAGTAAGATGAATTGCAATTGTTTGATGACTAAGAATGAAGTTTGCTAGTTTTCAAGAAAGTTTATGGTCTATGCTTTAACATGTGAATAGCTTGTTACTTTATCATGAAAAGTTTTATGAGATGAACTACTGTTATGACATATAAACATGCTAGAATAGGCGATTGAAATTATCATTGATCAAACTTGTGCACCTGCTAGCATTCACACTTCATAAATTCTTTCTTTTATCATTCACCTACTCGAGGACGAGTAGGAATTAAGATTGGGGATGCTGATACATCTCCAACATATCTATAGTTTAAGAAGCATTCATGCTATTATATTATCTGTTTTGAATGATTATGGGCTTTATTATACACTTTTATATTACTTTTGGGACTAACCTATTAACCGGAGGTCCAGCCCATATTGTTGTTTTATTGCCTGTTTCAGTATTTCGAAGAAAAGGAATATCAAATGGAGTCCAAACGGAATGAAACCTTCGGCAGCGTTATTTTTGGGAAGAATATCACCCAGGAGACTTGGAGTTCACGTCAGAAGAGCCTCGAGGAGGCCAGGAGATAGGAGCTCCCCCCCCTACTGGGCGCGCCCCCTGTCTCGTGGACCCCTCGAGCACCTCCCGACCGACTTCTTTCCCCTATATAAGCCTACGTACCCTAGAACCATCGAATATCAAGATAGATCGGGAGTTCCGCCGCCGGAAGCCTCTGTAGCCACCAAAAACCTCTCGGGAGCCCGTTTCGGCACCCTGCCGGAGGGGGGTCCCATCACCGGTGGCCATCTTCATCATTCAGGCGCTCTCCATGACGAGGAGGGAGTAGTTCACCCTCGAGGCTGAGGGTATGTACTAGTAGCTATGTGTTTGATCTCTCTCTCTCTCGTGTTCTCTCTCGAGTTCCCTCTATGGCATGATCTTGATGTATCCTGAGCTTTGCTATTATAGTTGGATCTTATGATGTTTCTCCCCCTCTACTCTCTTGTGATGAATTGAGTTTTCCCTTTGAAGTTATCTTATCGGATTGAGTCTTTTATAAGAACACTTGATGTATGTCTTGCCGTGCTTACCTGTGGTGACAATGGGATATCATGTGCCACTTGATGTATGTTTTGGTGACCAGCTTGCGGGTTCCACCGATGAACCTATGCATAGGGGTTGGCACACGTTCTTGACACTCCGGTAGAAACTTTGGGGCACTCTTTGAAGTACTTTGTGTTGGTTGAATAGATGAATCTGAGATTGTGTGATGCATATCATATAATCATGCCCACGGATACTTGAGGTGACAATGGACTATCTAGGTGACATTAGGGTTTTGGTTGATTTGTGTCTTAAGGTGGTATTCTAGTATGAACTCTATGATAGATTGAGTGGAAAGAATAGCTTCATGTTATTTTACAACAAACTCTTGAATAGATAGAACAGAAAGGATAACTTTGAGGTGGTTTCGTACCCTACCATAATCTCTTCGTTTGCTCTCCGCTATTAGTGTCTTTGGAGTGACTCTTTATTGCAGGTTGAGGGATTGTTATATGATCTATCTACGTTATTATTGTTGAGAGAACTTGCACTAGTGAAAGTATGAACCCTATGCCTTGTTTCCTATCATTGCAATACCGTTTACGCACACTTTTGTCACTTGCTACCTTGCTGTTTTTATAATTTCAGATTACAAATACCTTTATCTACCATCCATATTGCACTTGTATCACCATCTCTTCGCCGAACTAGTGCACCTATACAATTTACCATTGTATTGGGTGTGTTGGGGACACAAGAGACTCTTTGTTATTTGGTTGCAGGGTTGTTTGAGAGAGACCATCTTCATCCTACGCCTCCTACGGATTGCTAAACCTTAGGTCATCCACTTGAGGGAAATTTGCTACTGTCCTACAAACCTGTGTACTTGCAGGCCCAACAACGTCTACAAGAAGAAGGTTGTGTAGTAGACATCAGGGGATATAATCCGCGACGGAGCTGATCCCTTGTCGTTTCTCAACGACACGGATGGTCAGGAAGGAGAGGATGATGTCTCCGCTAATCCAACAATGGAGGAGGAAGGAGATGATGACGACTCCGGTGACCGAATGGCAGAATAAGGAGATCATGATGATGGCTCCGGTGACCGAGCGGAGGAGGGAGCTATTGCAAAGTACGGCAAGGTATATATTAATTAAGCTTGTGCTGACTTGATGCATTAATTGTTTTGGTATGTACATGTATTAACGCTTCTTTCTTCTTTTATATCCCTCCGGATCGAGCCAAACTTCCGTAAGGAGACGTGGCCCAAAGAAAAGGATGCGAGAGGATGAAAAGTTCACGATCACAGAAATCGCGGACGATGGCCAGCCGATTGCTCCCAAGCGTAAAAAGGAAACATTTGTATCTCAGTCCCGATAAGCATCCAACAATAATGGAATAAGAGTAAGGACGACCCTGAAGTTTCTTATGACCAGGATAGACTGAAAGGTTATCTTTGGACCTCGTTGATGAAAAATTTCATCCTCCCACCAGAGGAGGATCCGAATATCCCAGTTATAGAGCCAAAGGTCAAGGAGTTTGCTCTTAAGAAGATGGCAGATCTATTCAGGAACTGGAAGAAAGAGTTGAACACAAAGTTTGTCGACAAAGAGAAGACTCCAGAATTCACCGGTCGAATAAGAAATTAAGAGATCACTGGCCCGCATTTGTGGCATAAAAGAAATCGGAGAAGGGTCTGAAAAGGTCAGCGACAAACAACAAAATGCTGCAAAGAAGAAGTATCACCATGACATGGGGTCTGGTGGCTACTACAAAGCCCGACCGTTGTGGGACAAAGCTTAGCAAGACCAGCTTGTTAAAGGGGTCCAACTAGCAACATTGAACTGGCCAGACCATGTAGGGACTTGGTTCTTCGGGGTTGGGCAACTTTGGACCCAGAAACAGGGGAGTCTGTTTGGATGGACGAGCAACTTGCAATACCCATCAAGAAGCGTCAGAAATATATCAGGGCCGCGTAGGAAGGGACGTTCATTCCCGACAGAGAGAAGGACGAGCTGACAGACGCCCTCGTGAATCCTCAGCACCCCAGACGAACATGAGGCACACCAGGCTCCGTTCCGTGGGTGCATGGGTTTCCCGGCAGCGGTGGTTACAAAACCCGAGACAGAAATAAGAAAGCGGAAGCGAGCGAAATGCAGAAGCTCAATGCAAGAGTAGCAGCGCTAGATGAACTTAAGAGCCAGCGAGCTACCGGCCAACCATCTCAACGGCACGAAGATCCTTGCTTCGATGCTGCCCCAGAAGCTACCCAACCATCTCAGTGGAGAAGTTGTGTGTCTTCCACGGAGCTTGTTCAGCCTGATTCCATGGCTCCTCGCTACCCCGTAGTATCACGGAGGATGAAAATTGTGAGCTAATGAAGAAATTCATGAACCTGACTTTGAAGGTGGCGGTCGGCTCTTCTATACCTCCTCAACCTAAGGGTACTTTTCATTGCCATCCAATTCCACATGGCTATGCTGTTGTGACAGTGGATGAAATAATGGAGGGATTTGAGGAGCTAGAGCTTGACTTCCCTACAGGTGAAGGGGAGAATCATCTGCGAGCTACTTTAAGGAATATCTGTCTATGGAGGAAGGAGTACATCAAGCTTCCAAACTGGACGCCTCCTCCTCCTCCTGCTGCTCCGGCCAGTCAAGGCACTCCGCCTCCTCCTTCGCCTCCTCCTCCTTCTACGAGTGATTAGGGAACTCCACCTCATCCTCCGCCTCCTCCGGCGTGTGAGGGCACTCTGGTTCCTCCTCTGCCTCCTCCCGCGCGTCAGAGCACTCTGCCTCCTCCGGCATGTCAGCGGACTCCGCCGCGTCAGCAATGGTGGAAGATAGATGTTGAAGCTCCGACTTTCTGGAGCTTCTTGATCTCAAGGAGACTTCTAGGACAACGTATCAGTCCATCCCTAATGGCTACCGAGCCATGTTTCCTTCCGTCACCAGATAGCATCACGAGCTCAGGATCAAAAGGACTATGGCTCGGGTTGAAGTCCTCCCCTTTCATCTTCTTCCCAAAGTCTCTGTACCTCATGAGCTTGTTGTGGGAGGAGATGTTGGTGAAGCTCTCTGGATGATCGAGGTCATCCTCCGAGAATGCCTTGGCCTTCTTGAACGGGGTACTATGGGCCATGGCATAAAGGTCATACGGCGGTGGCACCTCCTTCTTGTCGTGTCGTGCCTAAAAGAGAGGAACAGGGTAAATTAGTAATTAAAGGGCTGAAGCTAGCTTGAAGAATGAAATTGCATGAACCGTTAAGGGCTCGAAACGCATACCCAATGATCCCCGTACTCAAAAAGGTTGGAGCTCCCTGGATGGTGTGGCACACCTTCCATTTGGGCACGCTTGTCCCTAGCCTTGTTGTGCACGGCTAGCCATTGGGGAGAGCACCACTCATCCACCAACATCTCCCAACAATCCATCCTATCCGCACACCATCTCGGGGGCACCTAAATTATACAACGAGAAATTTCAGCGCTATGCCTACGAATCAAATCAAGGCAACTAAGTGCAAGGCCTTAAGAATAGGTAATTACCTTCATGTACTTCTCCTTACTCAGATACTTTCCGCGACACTTCTTCTTCTGCCTCCTGATGTTAGTTGAGGCGTAGTAGTCTCGAACAGCCTTTACCCGAGGCTCGTGCTGTAAGTTCTGAAGTAGACGCTTGCACTCGACTTCGAGAACCATAGCCGCATTCTCCTCGTGTTCCTCAAGACACCTATAGAAGGTCTGCAATCAAACAAGACAACACTGATCATTAGTACAATCACTAGGTACTGTTGATTTTTAATTCTGTAAACAAGAAATTACCCAAAACCGCCGTCTCACAATGTCAGCCACAGTCTTGCACACGACACCGTCGACCATCTCCCCCGTCGGAGCCAGGCAGCCTCGTACAACTCCTAGGTCAGTGCTAACTGTGGAACCTCACCCTCACCGGGCAACGTGACCAACGCCGGGAAGTGGGTCCGGCAAATCACACCAAGGAGCTGGTTGGTCCTACGGACACCATCTGTGTGTATCCAACCCCTGTAGTATGACAAGGCCAACACATTAGATTTTAATTTGAAGAAACATGAAGGCAAAAGGTTAAAAACTAGTAAATGCACTTACTTCTTCCCGTTAGGCTGAGTCAACCACCTTTGGTCGCGGGTCACTGGAACAGACGAGAGCTTTGTAGCACCATGCTGGTAGACCTTCTTGGCCTCCTCAACCAGCTCGCCCTCGCTGTAGCTATCGTTAGAAAAGGTCTCCTCGACACCATCAGCATGGGCGCTAGTCTCTGGAGTCATGTGGGACGAAGACTGTGGATCAGCGTCTCCTGGGAGGAAGACTTTGGGACCCGAGTCTCATCGGACGTAGGCTTGGCGACCCGAGGCTCGTGTACTGGAGACCGAGACGGGTCCAGGTCAGACAGGTCCACCTGAGACAGAGCACTCCAGTGGTCCAGAGAATCAGCAGGGGGTGGCGGATAGGAAGGCACAATAGCCTTCCTACCTCTCCCAGCACCACGTGCACCTCTACTTGTACCCCTCTTCGTCTTCCCCCGACCTGTCAGGACCCCGATCCTATGCCACACCGATCTAGCATGTAACACATCATATCACTTTCCGGCCTCACGCACGGTATTCCAACAGGTGCCACCTTACCTGGCCCGGGACCATTTGCGCCTTTTGGCACACGTATATGATAGTGTTGCTAGCATCCATGTGACAAAGAACCCGGGCTGACATGGCTAGTCGTGAACCCAAAGTGGCACTAACTTACAGGGACAGGCATACATGACACAGCAACGAACGTGTCGATCAACAGCGAGTGAATCCCAAGTCGTAGCAAGCTACAAGAACTTAAAGGATCATCGCGTGACATTTCCTTGAAGGGACAGACACAGGAATGAAGAAGGACACATGCCGGCCAACCTAAGTGTTCCGGAGCAGTAGCAAGCTACCATGGCTCAATGGAAGCACTAGGAGACATTTCCCGGTAAGAGAGGCTACCAAGGACAAACAACTAGATAGTCAGATCCCACACATACCAAGCATTTCAATCATACACACAATATGCTTGATATTTGCAAATACAACATGGCATCACAGCAAAACTCTACAACTTTAGTACTTTATTTAAAGGCTCCAGAGAGCCATACATATCATTCACACAGGTACGGGTCACACGACCCAGCATTCAAGTCATACAAGCATACAAGCCATAAGCAGAAGCAACATGTCTGGGTAGAGACATCTAGAAAGTAAAAGAGGCTTGGGGAACCCTAACTATCCTACAAGGGTCCACCATGTGCTCAGGATCACCACCTGGGCCTCATAATTACTCGTCGATATCAAGGTCTACGTCGAACCCATCAGAAGGGGTTGCAGCATCTTCTGAAAATGTAAATAAGAAAACATGAGTATAAAGGTACTCAGCAAGACTTACATCAGAACCTACATACATGCACATTATCAATAAAGGGATGGTGGGGTTATTGTAGCAAGCCAGCTTTGACTCTTGGCTAAACTATCTTACGAGACTCCAACTCGTAATTGTTTTGCGCACTCGAGTCCACCACACCACATCAATACACTACCGAGGATCCACCTCCGTCATCCTACAGACGGCCCATCCACGACACTCACACTTATCTTGAGGCTTTTAGTAGTATCCATTTACCTCTCTACAAACAGTATAGGCAACCAAGTAGTCCTTTACCGTGGACGCGACTATTCGAATAGATGATGTTAACCCTGCAGGGGTGTACTTCTTCATACATGTTTCCACCACTTAGCGTCTGCACACGACATGTGCTCGATAGACTTCAAGCGAAAGCCGACATGGGTGTAGACCATGACCCACCTAAACACTTAAGTCTCTAGTCCAGGTTTATCGCCTATTCAGGTTCCATCCGCAGGGAGTCCGGCCGAGGTTTCCACATACGGCCCCGAAGGATGTGTGTAGGGTTCCCGAGATACCAAACGAGCATCCGGTACACCGTGCCACATACCTACCGCATCACAGCCCACCCCGAGGGTCAGCGCTGCCCATGGCCTCCAGTATACTACAAACATCAGAAACTACTTGCAACTCCTGGATAGAGGACTAGGGTGGTTAAGAAGCCGAGAGTGTCAATTAAGGATCCCAATGCATGGTAGTAACTGATTCTTAAATCACACATACAGATCTCAGTGCTTAAGGATGGTTCCAATGAAACAACCCACCATTGACTCCTACATGACCTCTCATTGATATCTTTACCAAATCGTGCTCGACACATCACTCTCATTACCGACATGAGCATTTCACTCTAGCCCATCACCCAGATGAACCAGAGCTGACACGACTTTAAGCATAGCAGACATAGCAAGGTAGGAAACACAAACATGGCTCAATCAACACCTACACATGCTAGTGGGTTTCATCTAGTTAATGTGGCAATGACATGTCATGCAGAGGAAATGGGTTCAACTACCATAGCACACAGCAGTTTGAATTGCATTGTCTTAAATGCAGTACGAGAGCAGGAGCGAGAACATGGGATTTTATCGATATGATGAATTGGGTGGTTGCTTGCCTGGCAGGTCCGTAGTCTGATATTGGTCTTCGTTCAGGTACTCGCGGTATTCTTCCGGGACAGAACCTACCGCAGAGAGCACGGACAACACAATCAATAGCAAACAATATGCAATGTTATGATGCATGCATGCGACATGGCAAAATGAGTTTGTTGGGCTAAGGCAACTATGACCAGATGAGTTTGAGCCATTTTGAACCAAAGATTCAAATTCCAAACTCATATGTGATCTTAAATAGTTCTTTATCATGTTTTGCACTAAATAGCAAGTTAACTTGTTCAAACATGCATGAAATCAGTACATATGGATAGATTGGATTTTTCTGATCATTTTTCATATATAACACTTTGCATTTGGAGTTATAGATTATTTTCTATGAATTTTTGAAGTTAGCACTATTTTCTGAAATTTCATGAATAAGAATAAATCCAGAAAAGAGTTACTCCCTCGGCATGGCGTCAGCAGGTCAACTGGGTTGGTCCAGGTCAAACCTGACCAGTGGAACCCACTAGTCAGTGTCTCTGTTAATTAACTAAGTTAATTAGGATCAG
This sequence comes from Triticum aestivum, assembly GCF_018294505.1. Classification (NCBI taxonomy): domain Eukaryota; kingdom Viridiplantae; phylum Streptophyta; class Magnoliopsida; order Poales; family Poaceae; genus Triticum; species Triticum aestivum. The sequence goes on from NC_057813.1 coordinate 729,627,299, forward strand.
TTTAGCACTAACCTAGGTTGACTAATGGGCAGGGCCCACATGTCAATGACCCAGGGGAGTCAAATCCCTGGTCAAACTACGCTGACTCGCCGGTGTTTAGCCGCTGACGACGTCCAGACCCGGCGGAGGTGCGAGTTTCGCACTCTGGCGACCAAATGGACGGCGGAAGCCATCTACGTGAAGCTGGAAGCGAGCTGCGTCAAAAGGTGGTGGTGGTTGAGCTCAAGGTCGCCGGAAATAACGCCGACAACGACCTTTGCGGCTGCCGGAGTTCGGGCAAGATCGAAATCGTTGCTGTGGCGGTCTTGGAGGCTCAAGGCCAGCTCCTACATGGCCTATGCGGTGGTGTGAAGTCAGTGGACATGGTGGTGCAGCCGTTGGGTGGCCGGAGCTACGTCGGCGACGAGCTCAGCGGCGGCGGGTGCGGTGAAGCTCATTGCAGTCCATGCAGAGGACGGCGGCGCAATTGAAGGATGGGTAGAGGCGAAAGCTCACGGTGGTCACGATGAGCTAGACGGCGCGGTCGGGGACGAGCTGTAGCAGCAGTGACGGCGAAGGGGATCTCCAGCGATGGCGGAGTCGGACGAGGTCGGTGCAGTGGCTTCGGGGTGAACGAGCGCTCGGGGCTCGATCTGCTCGATGGAGAGGAGGGTGGCGGAGCTGTTGGACACGGCGGGGCGGCGTGGAGTCGACGGTGGCCGCTTCTACGACGGCGAGGCGGTTGCGGCTGCGTCAGCCATGGTGGGGGAGAGCGAGGGAGAGGCATTGGGGGCTAATGAAGGTGTCCAGGGGGTCGAGGGGGCGACATGGAGGTCGACCGGGCATCCAGGGGCGCGGGCGGCAAGCAGGTGGCGCTGTGGCAAGCTCGCGCATGCCGGCGTCACCTCTGTGCCTGCCTGGCGGGGACGAAGCAGCGGGATGGCATGGGCCAGCACAGTGCTCGGCTGCCACGTGGGCCGGGTGGTGGATTCGACCAGGTAAGTGGTTTTTCTTTTATTTTCTGATTTCTTTTGTTTATGCAAGTTTGGGGCTTTTCTAAAAATACCTATGCACTTTCATAACTCACAAAATGCACATGCCCATTGTATGGAATATATCCTACAGTAAACATTTTAGTTTGGGATTATTTGGACATTTAGAATATTTAATAGCATTTAAATGCCCATATGCAATTAACTAATGATTTAATCCAGTGACCTTAGGATGACCTAGAAAATTGTGCACCATTTTTGTCAAAGGTTTAAGACCAAGGCAAAGATGATGAACATTTTAGAAGGGCATTTCAGGTTCATTGAAAATAATTTTAGTAAACCCTAGTTGGATTTAGGGGGTGCTGGGGGTTCTGTCATCCCCATTTCCAAGTTTCTGATAAAGGTAAACATGATGCCATCACTCTAATGCATGAACTAGCTAGGGTGTGACAACTCAACCCCACTCAGAAAAATGTCGTCCCGAGATTTAGGATCCATCGGGAAGAAGGTGGGATACTCAAGTCGAAGACGATCCTCCCTTTCCCAAGTGGCTTCTTTCTTGGAATGGTGTGACCATTGAACCTTGAGAAACTTGATGTTATGGCGTCGAGTGGTACGCTCGGCTTGATCAAGGATACGGACGGGGTATTCTCGATATGTGATATTATCTTGGAGATCAAGCATTTCGTGGTCCACTCCATGAATAGGATCCAAGAAGCAACGCTTGAGTTGAGAAACGTGGAAGACATCATGGACTCTGGAGAGGTGCGGAGGTAGTTCCAATTGGTAGGCAACTTCTCCTCGTTTGGCAAGAATGCGAAAGGGTCCAATGTAGCGACGAGCCAATTTGCCCTTGATACCGAAGCGATGCATTCCCTTCAGAGGAGTAACCCGAAGGTAAGCCTTCTCGTCAACTTCAAACGTCATAGCCTTATGTTTACGATCATATTGGCTCTTTTGACGAGATTGGGCTGCTTTCAACTTTTCACGAATGATGCGAACTTGCTCTTCTGCTTCCTGGATCATATCCGAGCAAAAGAATTGTCTTTCCCCGGTTTCTGACCAGTTAAGAGGCGTTCGACACCTTCGTCCATAGAGAACTTCAATAGGAGCTTTGCCCAAGCTAGATTGATAGCTATTGTTATAAGAAAATTCGACAAATGGAAGGCATTTCTCCCAATCCATTCTGAATGAGATAACAGAAGCTTGAAGCATACTTCCAAAATTTGATTAACGCGTTCTACTTGACCACTTGATTGAGGATGAAGGGCGGTGCTAAAGGAGAGACGGGTTCCCATAGCATTTTGGAAACTTCCCCAAAATTGAGAGGCGAAGAGCCTTCCACGATCCGAGTTAATTTCCAGTGGAACACCATGCAGGGACACTATTCGGGAGATATACAAGTCTGCTAGCTGACTAGCAGTTATATTCTCACGAACAGGCAAGAAGTGTGCTACTTTGGAAAGACGATCGATAACAACGAAGATAGTATTATTCCCTCTCTTGGTCCTGGGAAAACCGGTGATGAAATTCGTACTAATTTTATCCCATTTCCATTCAAGAATAGCTAGAGGTTGAAGGGTGCTAGCAGGCCGTTGATCCTCTGCTTTAACACGACGACAGACGTCACAGTTTGCAATATACTGAGCAATTTCTCTCTTCATCCTAGTCCATCAGAACCTCTGGCATCAGTCCTGATACATCTTGGTACTACCGGGATGAATGGTGAGAGGAGATTCATGACCCTCCTTAAGAATCAGTTGACGTAGTTGTCGCTTCTTGGGAACCACCAAACGGTTTCCGAAGTACACAACACCTTGATCATTCATAGAGAAACATGTAGCAGCACCACTAGCGATGTTCTCCTTGATCCGAGATATCCCCTTGTCATACCGCTGAGCGGTTATGATATGATCCGTAATGGTAGGTTTCGCCACCAATGTGGATAGAAATCCTTGAGGAACAATGTGAAGGTTAAGCTTCCAAAATTCCTCACGGAGAAGTGGTTGACTTTGCTGTAATATCAAATTGTTACAATAAGATTTACGACTTAGTGGATCAGCCATGACAATAGCTTTTCCTGGGGTGTAAGTTATCGCTAAGTCGAAATTTGTAATCAACTCGACCCAACGTCTCTGCCTGAGATTCAGATCCAGTTGGGTGAATTTATATTTCAGACTTTGGTGATCGGTGAAGATTTCGCAACGATTACCGGGAAGGTAATGTGCCAGGTTTTAAGTGCATGGAATACAGCTGCAAGCTCTAGATCATGTGTACCATAATTCTCCTCATGTGGATGCAATTGTCGTGAAGCATAGGCAATTACGTGACGATCTTGCATAAGTATGCAACCTAGTCCTTGTCGCGAGGCATCGCAATAGAAAACAAAGTCCTTGGAGAAATCTGGTGGTACCAGTACGGGAGCAGATGTCAGGCGTCTTTTCAGTTCCTGAAAACTATGCTCACACTATCGGGTCCACTCAAAGTTTTTATCTTTCTTGAGGAGTTCAGTTAGAGGTTTAGGAAATTTGGAGAAGTTCTCGACAAAGCGTCGACAATAGCTCGCTAAGCCAAGGAAACTCCGGACTTGCTTGACCGATTCAGGTGGAGTCCAATTAAGAACGACTTGAACTTCCTCGGGATTGACAGCAATACCCTTTCCAGAGATTACATGGCCCAGATAGGTCACTTCTGGCGACAAAAATTCACATTTAGAGAATTTGGCATAAAGGCGATGCTCTCGAAGTTTCATCAACACTACCCTCAGATGCTCGGCATGTCCCTCCTTATTCTTGGAGTAGATGAGTATATCATCGAGGTATACCACGACGAATTTATCCAAATACTCCATGAAGATCGAGTACATTAACCGCAACAAGATGGCTGGAGCATTGGTTAAACCGAAGGACATGACGGTGTACCCGTTTCTCTCTGCCACGGCCAGTTCATCGAATATCGTCATTATTCCCTTTCACTTGCATGACCGAACGATTTGAAAATAATAATAGTGCAAGAGTGGACTAAGCTAATCTGCAAACATTTTATTCACAATGAGAAGACAAGGTAATATGGGCTCTTCGTTAGATCAAAAATAATGCAAATGAGAGACACTCAACATTTTCATCGTCGTCTTCTCCTCCATATGACTCAAATAAAAAGAAAAGAAATTCAGAGAAACATACTGAAATATTTTTGAAGTTTTTTGGTTTTCTGTAAACAAGCAAATAAAAAGGGAAAAACAAAAACGAGAAAAACTATTTACACGGAAAATCTCCCAACAAGTAAACGAAGAACTAGGAAATCTTTTTGGGTTTTTGTTTTAGTGCTACAACAATTTAAACTAGGAAGAAAAATCCAAAAGAAGCAGGAAATATGTTTTGGGGTTTTCTCAAAGTTTTTCAAACACACAAGAAGAAAGAGAGAAAATAAATTTAACATGGACAATACAACAAAAAAGTGTGGACACCGACAACTGGAATGGAATGTGTGAACATGAAAGTAATGTCGGTGGAAATATGTACTCCCCCAAGCTTAGTCTTTTGGCCTAACGTGGTAATCACCATTCGTAGAAGCCATGAGGTCCTATGTTGAAGTGCTAGGGAGCGGGAACCTGAGGGTCCCACTGCTGAAGCTTCTCATGTGCTGCAGCCAGGTTGTTCTAGTAAGCGACAATTTCCTCAGGCACAATCCTGTATCCGCCCCTGACAATGTGACCAAACAAAGCAGGTGCAGGCAATGGAATAATAAGGAATATCAATATCAAGGTTCCAGTAAGCGACAAGTTTTCTCACTAAAAACTAAGTTATAAGGAATATCAATATCAAGGTTATCAACAACAATAAAATGGTGGTCTTCCATAACCGCTCGATCTAGGTAAATCTTGGGCAAATGATGATCATGCTAGTGTATCTGCACGTTCAAGTGAGTCGTTAAGCGAGTAGCGTCAATGCCCCCATGTATTTTACCCTTGGATCTGTTAATGTGAAGGCGACGTGCCACAATAGCTCCCAAGCTATAAGTGTTGTCTCCATAAAGTGCGAGACGTAAAACAACAAAGTCTGGAGCGCTAAGTGAACCTACCTTCTCTCTAGCAAGTAAGCACTTTGCAATGAATAGAGCAAAATATTGTACAGCAGGAAAATGCAAGCTAGTAGCGGTGACACCGATACTCCTCTCTCATCCCCCACCGTCAGAGTACGGTAAAAACCGTCAAACTCCACGGGCCTAGGCTCTACCAAATCCCCATCAGAAGGAAGCATGCATATTTCACAAAATTCAGTAAGTGGCATCTGGTGGTTTTCAACATATAAATTAAACAACACCTTAGGGGGTTATTCCTAGAATGAAAATGAATTTTTTGCACAAAGGAATTTGTGAGGAGATGATATTGTTCGCATTCAGCTGCGACGGCGAGGCCAGCATTAGCAGCGTATTGTGCAAACTATTGAGGGATTCCAGCCCCTTCCATGAATGGATTATGCGGCCATACGCATGGCCGTAACTCCGCCAATCTCCGGGTATGGAGATCATTGTCTGATGACTCCCCAGTAACTCCCTTGGAGCTCTTCTTGGAAGCAAACTTCCTGAAGAAACTCATCTTTTCCCTATGAACAAAATTCTGAAAAATTTAGTCCACAAATTTTTCTAAACAAAACTTCATAAGATTGTAAGTAACTACTCATAGGGATGTATAGAGGCCATAGCAAGCATTCAAACTACATAGACCTCTAAGAATTCAACATGCAAGCTCATCTACAGGAGCACCAATAGTAGCTAATTATTCAAAATATAAAACACTAAAGCAAAAACTAATTGGACACATGGAGGAGTCACATACCAAGCAACAATTCTCCGAAACTGTTTCAGAAACGGAGCTTCGAGCAAAGAGATCAAAATCCACGGTTTCATGAGAAAGAACACGAGAGGGAGCAATGGTGATTTTTTTATGGAGGAATGTGGTGCTGTGGGATAAAGAAGTGAGGGGGCCCACATGGGGACCATAACCCACCAGGGCGCGCCTGGGGGTCCTGGCGTGCCCAGGTGGGTTGTGACGCCCGGATAATTAAGCTACAGTAATCCCTAGTTAATAGTGCCACGTCACCACTCTTACTGTTGCTAATCCTCGGTTGATCCACATCGCAATCCAAATTCAAATTCAAATCTAAGTCCAAAATTCAAATTGCCAAACATGAAAACTAAAATGTTCATCATGTGGCAAATATCCTTTGGGCAATATTGGTGGTGAACCAACATTTTTGCAAAGTGTTTAAATGCCCTAAGCAAATTAAAAACAATGGTTAAAACGTTGTTTAAATGCCTTTTTGTTTTATACAAATGATGAGCTAATTTATTTAACTACCAAACTAATTGTGGCAGTAGTCTAAATTATAATAATAATTTAGTTTCAAGCTTTGTATTTTATAAAACAGTTTTGCCTTTTGAAATTAAAAGAAATCAAAGAAGTTTCAAAAAAAGAAAAGAAAAGCACCCCACTGGGCCAACCGGCCCAGCTGGCCACCAGGCCGACTAGGCCGGCCCACCCCCACTCCCCTATACACCCCCTACCCAAACCCTAACCGAAACCCAGCACCCCCACTCCCCCCACTCGTTCGCCTGTCCCCTCCACCCTCCTCTCATTCCCGATCAGGATCGGGAAGGGAGGATCCCGACCCCCTTCGCCGTCACCATCGCCACTTGCTGTCGTCGACCACCGCCGCCGCACGGGGACCTGAGGCCGCCTAACGCTACCCCGCCGTCGCCGCGTATCGATCCTCATCCCCACCGGACTGCGCCCGCCTTCCCGCCGCCGCGACGCCGCCCCGTCGTCCTCGTCTCCTCCTCGCCAGATGCGACCCCGGCTTTTCCCTAGTACTGAATCTCGGAGAAAGAGAGGTCACTTCTCTTTGTATATGTTCATGACGATCTTGTGTAATTAATGGTTCCTTCATTTGCTTACTAGCTAACGTATCGAGTTCTTTCTATACGTATAGTAGCTAGTGTCGACCAAGCATAGAGAAAGAGAGGTCACTTCTCTCTATTATCTAGCTAACACAATATGAAACCTCTAAATTAACCCTCCAAAACCCCTAAACCCCCCTTAAAAAACAAAAAAAAAAAACAACAGGGCCTGCAAGCTGCTGAGGTGTGGCAGCCTTTTGGTCCCGGTTGGTGTTACCAACCGGGACTAAAGGTCCTCCTGCCTCGGCGCCCTGCTGCGGCCACGTAAAGCCCCATCCGTCCCGGTTCGTAAGCGAACTGGGACTAAAGGTTTTGGGCTTTAGTCCTGATTCCTTAGTCCCGGTTCCGGAACCGGCTCTATAGGCCCTCTCTAGAACCGGGATTAATGAGGCGTTTTCTACTAGTGATGTGAGCCATCACATGCATTGTCCTCGTATGAAGTTGTTAAATGTAGGTATATATTCTGTTCATGTCGTCCATTTTCCTTTTTCTTCTCGAGATCCACTTGAAACTTTAGGCTACACCGAGAATACAGGGGTTATCTAGGCGGGATTTGTCAGCCATCACGTGCATCATCGTAATCTGACGATGTTAATTAATAAATGTCTATAGATCTCACCCACATATAACGTATGTCTCGTCTAGCACCTCTCCTCAGTCCTCATTTCTATGTATGCCACCCCAAGCCCTCTCCTCCTTTCTACACCAACCTGATCCAGTCAGATCTTCCTGCGCCTCTGGTCTACTTGGATGTTCCTCGAGTAGTTAGCTGGATCCCCAAAGAGTTCTTCCAGGTTAGAACCTCCAGGCCTTTCTACTCAAATAGCCTTCAGTTTTAATGTTTGTATACTTCCTAATCCTATTGGATTCTATCCTGTCATTTTTCAGATCTGAGAAACAGATGAAACTCCCATTGTTAAGTAGCTTGTTAATTGTGAGCTGGATATGTATTTGCTTATACTAACATGCGCAGGAATTTCAGTTACAGTAAGGTTATTTAGAAATGATTGCATTCTTAGAAGAAATAGAAGAGTGGGATTGGAAGGGTGGGCTACTACCCGCTAGCTAATGTTCCTTGGAATATTTCCAGGCCCTGGGTGCCAGCTGCCTAGCATCGCACCTACTAGCTCCTCGTTCTGCCGGCGAAGACTAGCAGGTGCGGCGGGCCATCTGTCCTGTACTGCTCGTGTTGCTCTTCCGGCTCTTCGTCAAACACATCCCTGCTCCGCCTAAAAAATCTTGACAGATTTTGGTTAATTAGATTGTCTAGCTTTCTGTAACTAGATTTTTTTTCTTTCATTTTCAGCAAAATACCTCTCCCTTGTATCCTTCTTCCTCCCATCCTTATAGTCTTCCTTTTCATCCCGGATCCATTGACCGGATGCCACCACTACTAGGAAACTGATTACAAGTGGGATCACATCTGTTTCATTAGATGGAAATTATTGATCAGATTGATACTGTACCGTAGGCATACTCTGCCATACCTAGTCTGATGTAAGTATCAAATAATTAGGGAATTAGGCTCGCTTTAAGATGTGTGCCAGTGATGACGTGTGAAAATATGAGAAGGGGCCCCACGAGGGAGACTATGAGGCCTGGGACGATTTTCCTCCGACCACCATATTCACTCAGCTCGTTTCTCTCGTCGATGTACAACGTCTCCTCTCTCAAAGTCTCAAAGTTAGTGGTATCGCTTTATGCAGATATGTTGAAGCTGTCGATCCGTGGTTTGTTAAAACTGAGAAGTTGTATTGTTAATCCATACATAGCCTGTGCCTGCTCACTTCCTGGTTGCTCTTGCTCTTGCAGTCTTATCACCTCCGCTGGCCGGAGAGGATGGGAGCTTCACTCTTCCTCTGCAGATCCAGATCCAGAGTAGAGAATAGATACTGTATGTTCCAGCGTTGTCTTCTCGATGCAACCTCAAGCGGCCGGACAGCAGTAAAGCGCCTCGCCCAGATCTTAAACTTACAGAAGCGAGCGGCACTGCTGCAGGCAGGAGGGTTCCTCCAGATCTGAGGTTTCCCCCGTTTCCATTAATCTCCCTTGCTTTGCATTTCCCTCCAGATCTGATGTCTAATCTATGGCCATTTCCACGCACTAGGCTGCTCCACTGACTTTACTCTGCTTCTTTCTGATGCTCTTCACGCCGTACTCTGCTACTTTCTTCGTCAGCTACTTATGCCCCGGCCCTGCGGCAAAACCGGTTTCTTCCTTATGCCCGTTTGTGCGTGTTTCAGCAGGCGACGGTGCATCCAGATCGCCGGCACCGAAGCTTGTCGCTGCTGCTGCTGCACCATGATGTCCCTGCTTCCGGACGGGCCGAGCCCTTGACCCTTGTCTGCCAGTTTGGACTGGCAGCGAGCTAGTTACTTTGGTGCAGGCCAGGCTCTGCAAAATATATGCATGATTAATTAATCTCCGGGAGCTTCCAAATGCTGCAAAATATGTAGAGTAGTGTTCTCTTCGGGGTCTTCTTGAGCTGTGCGTTTATATTTTGTTTTTATTCTGTGGAGAAGTGGTTGAGGGGCATATAAAGGATCTCATGGAGTAGCTACTGTAGCTCTCAGCCTTTCAGTTTCGAAGTGATTCTCAGCCCAACAGTGTCTCAGCAAATCATTACATCAAATTAGGTTTCTAAACAACTGTAGCGGTACTAGAATCTCAACTTCACAAGTATTATGTCATGTCCGTATCTACTTTGGTATTAATCTCACAATAATTTTTTGATTTTGCACTTAATGCAGGGTTTTATTACATCATTGGACATTGTGTATCAGATCGGGTTTTGTGCTTAAATATTTGTTGCCGCGTGAATGAAATACCGGAGATAACTTTTGTACAACTACCATATGCTGCTTTAGAAAGGTATTAGTGATCTAGTCATTCGCCAGTTCTCCATGCAATGGTGCTCTAGTTGGACCAAACTTTATTTTTGTTAGTGTTGAAAATGCATAGTCTGAAATGGAGTGCACAACAGAAACATGGATTTTGAGTTCCTGGAGCGTATACTTGATGGAAGAGAGAAACCGACAAATCTATCATTTGCACTTTTGAAGCATATCACAGAAAATTTCTCTGACGATCGAGAAATTGGCCATGGTGGATTTGCAACGGTTTATAAGGTAATTATTTTAACAGAAATTAGGCATGTGTCATCTAAAGATCGCGCTTGAAATTGTTACATCAACTTGAGCCTCGTTAGTAAAAATCACCGCATGTGTGTGTGTGTGTGTGTGTGTGTGTGTGTGTGTGTGTGTGTGTGTGTGTGTGTGTGTGTGTGTGTGATACTTCTCCAAGAAACCCCTTTTGGATTTCGTGATACTCAGCATACATATTGAAGCCAATCAATCAGGAAGATTCTTGTACCCGAAAAGAAAGGCAATTCTCTGTGTGGTACTCCTAAGTAGGGATGAAAATAGAGTGGAAACTTTCCGCTTTTCTCGAGGAAAAATGGAAACGGGGAGAAAATATGAAAACGGAAACCGTAATTTGAAAACGGAAGTAGAAATGGAATTTTTTTAGGAAACGGAAACAAAAACGGAACGGTGTTTACCAGTGGAACAGGTGCGTAAATGGAACTTTCCGTTTCCGTGAATATAGGTGTGGTACTCTGCTTATATATTGTTATGTCAACTTGCCTTGGTAGTAAAAATTAGGCATATGCCATCTAAAGATCACGTTTGAAATTGTTATATCGACTTGCCTGGGTAGTAAAAATTCCAGTTTATATAGTTGTGTTACTCTGCTTATATATTGAAGTCAATCAATCAGGCAGATTCTTGGGCCAAAAAAAAAAGAGGCAATTCTGTGTGTTCCTCCTAGGATAGAGACACTGTGTGCCTGCACGCATTCATTAGTTGGCCAGGGAGCCGCAAATATGCGGTGGCAGTGTTGTGTTACTCACTTCATCTCTCTATTTCATAGCACCTTCAAATTCAGCCAGACATTCTTTAAATGCTCACAAGAGAAATTAAACAGGGAGTGCTCCCAAATGAAAGTGTTGCTGTAAAGAGGATAAGGAACGGCTATACAATCAATGAGACCTTTTTTTATCGAGAAGTTGACAGCCTGTTGAACATTGAACATAAAAATGTCGTACGGTTTCTTGGCTTTTGTGCTAGCACAGACCAGATAGCCATACCAATTGGAGGATCGAAAGAACATATTTATGCTGAGGTACGAGAAAGATTACTCTGTTTTGAGTATATAAGCAATGGAAGCCTAAAAAGGTATATCACAGGTACGTTATTGTTGCATGTGATACAACTGTTATCTTTACTTATTTGTCTTTTTTCTTTTATTTCTTTTCTAACACATTTTATTTACATCCAAGAAGTGATAGATTGAACGACAAACATTGATGTCATTTATTGTAAATATTTAGCATGCACAAATCAAATGTTGGAAACATTCATGGCTCGCTGCTACCTTTTCAATTATGCAGATGAATTAAGGGGACTTGAATGGAATACACGTTATGAAATAATTAGAGGCATTTGTGAAGGTTTGCATCATCTGCACAAGGAAAAGCAGATATATCATATGGATCTGAAACCTGAGAATATACTACTTGATAAGGATATGGTGCCGAAAATAACAGATTTTGGTTTATCGAGACTTGATGAGAAGTCAAAAACCATGAGTGAAGACCGTCATGGATCACCGTAAGCTATGCATTAAAGAACATGTTTCTTTGCATTTACCCTGACATTTTCTGATGCTATAATGCATTAAAATACCATCCTTCTATGCAGCGGATATTGTGCTCCAGAATACCTACATCGGGGAAAGATGTCATTCAAATCAGACATGTATAGTTTAGGCGTTATTATCATGGAATTACTGACAGGAGAAAAGGCAATCCACAGTAATAATAACAATGTAAGAGTGTTTTACCTTGCCGCACATATAATCTCTTTCTAGAAATACCCTAGCATTGTGCCTTGCGTATATGTTACATTGTTTGAGGTATTGCATGGCATATTTAGTCACATAACACATATATGAAGAGAAGGATTAGCTATGCGCTGGTCTGGAAAGTAAACGCTTTCTCAAGTGTCGATATTGAGTTCCTTATCACTCATACCACAGTTTTACAAATTGATTCCAATGGATGGAACTTTCATGTGATGGCTTGAAATATTGACATTTCATCCAAGTGGCACCAGGTCATCATGGCCCTGTCGATCCTCCTTAGAGCACTCTCTTTCTCTCCCTCGCGCTCCATATTGTATAGTCCGAGCTAAGTTAATAATTTCGTGTGACCTTGACAGGTTTAGGAATACTGACACATATTATTTATCCACAACAGAAATTACTAGTCGGATTTCTTTTCTCCTAGGGCACACAAGGAGTGGACATTGATCTGTTATTGCGTATTTCTTTAGAATTTTTTTGACTTTCTACATGTCATATTTTGTGGAATGACAGGTGCTTAGGAGATGGAGGCATAGATGGAAGAAAACAGGGAAGGAAACACTGTTGGTTTACGAACAAGTAGCAAAATGCGTTGAAATTGGGTTACTCTGCCTGGAAATTGACCCATCCAAACGGCCTTTTATATGGGATATCATACATGCTATCAGAGAAATGGAAGGCGTTAATGGGACAATCAGCAATCACTCTGAATATACGTTTGGACAGGTAAGCTCGTGTGCTCCCTGAGACGTATTAGTTCGCTATATACTACTCTCTCCAGTTGTTACAGCCCAACCTGGGCAGTTGCCCTGGCTCTGGTGTGGATCTGCCATTCAATCCACTGCAGGAAATGAAGAGCTAATGAATATTTTCCATGGGAAAAATCGGCCAGAAGCTCTTGTGCTTTGCCGAGGCTCGCTCATCGAGCTGGCTCCGACACTAGTTATGTGATACATATATCATTGTCTAAAAAATGTAATACATATTTGTTCTGCTCTTTTCTTGCAGTTAAACCCTTACTCGAAGGACGATATGCTTGGAATTGAGCCGCTCGATCTACATTTTCCTTTCCAACTTAACAAAAAGTCGTCTTGCACCTTTCAACTAACCAATGAAACAGACTCTTACATTGCCTTCAACGTCGAACATATGAACCCCCTGTCATACTGTGCACTGCCACAGAAAGGCATTATACCGCCACGATCCAAGTGTAATGTCGAAATAACAATGGAACCACAGGGCAAGGCACTGAGAGATCGTACCAGCGAATTTACTGTGTGGAGCACCAAAGTTAATGATGGCCTTACCATTGAGGATATAACTACAAGCATGTTCATTCAAGAGGCAACGAATGTTGTGGATGAGGTGAATTTGGATGTGGTTTTTGATGCCAGTGAGGTGAGATGTCTAAGAATACCAACTTGCTAAGCTTTGTCTATTTAATTAGTGTCCAGCGCAAATGATCTTTGTTTGTAGTTAGAGCGCCCAACTAATAACTATCCAGATCAAGTTGATTTTTTTAATTATTTGATACCAAAGTATAATCTGTAGTCCTATTATATGTAGATTATGTCTTACACTTCTTTCCCTTTTTATTTTCGTGAAGTAACATATTAAGTCCACACAAAAAATTTAACTGTTTTTGAGAAGTAAGATTTGTTTTGTTGACAAGTCTCACTAGTTGTGTGTGTGCTTGGACACATGATACAACCACCTAGCTAGACTATGGGGAGATCACTATACTAATAGAGGAAACTTTCCTGTGAAGCCACGTCTAGTTATTGGCCAGTATAAATGAGACTTGTGTGTGACTAGAGGATATTGCATGCAGTACAATGAGTGGACTGATTAGGTCCCACAGCCTTTCCTGTTCTTTAATGCGTCGGCTTGCTAAATGTTCCAAACAAATTTGTAGGCATGTATGGTTGCTGGAAGAACGCCCGATGTTAAACCAAGAATAACGGATGGATGTGAAAAGTTGAAGAACTGGAAGCTGGTCGACATTTTTGATCCAGGACATCTTCAGGCATGGCATTGTCCAGATTCAGCAACATATCCAACGAAAGTATGTTCGTGAAGTTGCATAATTATCTTTAGATATCTGTACGTTTTATTGAGTTATAAATATCGAGCATGTAATTCAACTTAAACATACAATCTGTTCTTTTTTTAACATATAGAAAAGGGTAGCCATATTGTCTGTCTGAGCCTGTGTTATTATTTCATAAAGGTCTATTTTGACCCTCAGTTTATGGCGGCATTTTCATGTATTCTTTAGTTTTTTGTTATATAATTGGCAGTCCAGTAGTATTCAAGCAATTTTGTTTATGCTCTTGGCAATGTAAAATTTCTGATGAATCACGTTTTATTTGTTTCCTTAACAGGTTGTCCGTTTGTTATATACAAATTATGGGACTGCACTTTTATCTCTCGGTTCGGATGGTGTTCATAAGCTGTGGAAATGGAAGCGCAGTGACAGGAATCATAAACTCAAGGTAGAATGAAGAATTGTATTTGTTTGGATTTCTCGAATACGCAGGAGTGCACACACTTTATATTAAAGGAGGAGATGGGGGAAAAGAGCCCCTCCACGTTGGTGTTACATATTAAATGAAACCAACTCCACCCACATAACACCTAAAGCCTAACTTCTCTCGGTAGCCCACGTTGCCAACGCCCCTAGGAAGGTGTTCACCACTCATTTAAGGATCCCGACATGTTTCCACGTTCTTCCCTCCCCCTCCATCCTAGTAATTACATGGTCCTTCGATGAGGTTGCCCCATCGAACACAATTGCATTGCGGTGTTTCCACAGCTCCCACATGACGGGGTATTTATTTGGATTTCAGTTGCAATCTTTTTGTGATTGCCTTCTAAATTATCTTTACTGTCTTTTGTTAGTCTACTGCATCTGTTTCGCCTCACCTGTGGCAACCAGAAAGTGGGCTTGTTATGGTAAATTACGCAAGTGATGGCATCCCGAAAGAAAAACCTGCCTGCATTGTGGTGTCCAAAAATGACTTCTATGTAGTGTCTGCATCTGGTGGCGAAATCTCACTATACAATATGAGGACGTTCAAGGTAAATGGCTTCTCCAGCAACCATAACTTCATATAACAAGAACCATAATTGTGTTACTACCTTTTTCCGACTTTCCTGAATAGATATGTGGAATTTGCCACAGGTCATGGCTACGTTCATGGCACCTCCACCTGCTGCGACTTTCCTCGCATTCTACCCACACAACAATAATATTATTGCTATAGGACTGGAGGACTCGACGATTCAAATCTACGATATCCATTCTGATGAGGTGTGTGTTTCCTATAACCTCTTGCTTCGCCCTACTTGATGTATCAGAGATTTAACTTAGGGTGTATTTAGTATTAGCCCACCAAAAAATTGGTTTGTCCAAATTCTGTTCACGGTATTGGTTGCCCATGATTTGTCCAATGTGGGCAAGCAAAATGAACTTGGGTGGACAAATGAAAAAGGGCATGCCAAATTATTGACAACCATCCAAACATGGTCCAAAATTTTGGTAACGTAGATTTCGTACATAAACCAAACATAACCTTACAATTTCTACCGATCAGATATTTCAACGAACACTTCTAAATGGTGTTAGTCTGGTAATATTGATTCCTTCCATGTTGAATTTGCACTTAATATTTGTTTATTTTGCACTAAATCTTTATTTGAAAGCCATGTACTAATGTTAACTCAAGAAAATTACTTAGGTCAAAAGCAAGCTCAAGGGTCATCAAAAAAAGATTACTGGGCTGGCATTTTCTCTATCAATGAATGTTCTTGTATCTTCAGGTGCTGATGCTCAGGTACGAACTTATTATGTTATAAATTATTCTACTGGTTAAATGTACAAATCACTAGGCGGAAACAGTTCAATTCACATTACTCACATGCCAGGCCATTTATTAGTCTGTTTATTATAGTTTATATGCAATTTTGCAGCTATGCATCTGGAGCATTGATGGTTGGGACAAGAAGAAATCAAAATATATTCAACCCCCGGCAAATCATTCCCGTGCTTTAGTTGGCGATACAAGTGTGCAGTTTCACAATGACCAAACACATCTTCTGGTAGTTCAACAGAGCCAATTGTCAATCTATGATGAAAATCTTGAGTGCTTGCGCTCGGTAAGTCATCACCAAAATTTCTTATTTTTGTATCTGCTCATCGCTTTCCATGTTCATATTGTTTCTTACCCTAGGTTTTTACACCATACCACTGCATGTTATTGCTAAATATTTTTGAATTATACACATTTGCTTCTTCTTTATGAATTATTGTTACTGCCTATGATGATCATCTTGATTGACCCCTCTGTTACTTGATAATGCAGTGGAACCCAAGAGATGCACTGACAGCTCCAGTTTCGAGTGCAATATACTCTTGTGATGGTCTCCTGGTTTATGCTGGTTTCTGTGATGGTGCTATTGGAGTATTTGAAACAGGGTCTCTTAGGTTGCGTTGCAGGATTTTACTTTCTGCTTATGTGCCTTCTTCAATATCTAGGTATGCCCAGTGTCACCAACATTTTTTTTTAAATACATGACGTTTTCCGCCGGGTCGCGAGCCGTCGGATCCGCGTCATCGATCAGCTGAGGGGCATCCTTCATCATTGCAACATAACTAATGTTGCAGAAAACTTTGCCACAAAGGTCGTCTTGCAGAAAATCTTTGCAACAAAGACCGTGTTGCAAAATTGTTTTTTTTCAAAAATAGATCATGTTGCGGAAAACCACCTCGCCCCGCGCATTGCAACAACAATTATGTTTCAGAAACATAACCTTTGTTGTAATTCATGGGATTCCAATTGAGAGAGAATCGAAAGGAGAGAGCACACATTGTAACAATGATCATGTTTCAGAAACATCATCAATGTTGCAGTTCATCAAATCCCAATTGGCAGACAGTTAGTGGAGAGCGCACCATGGAAGCTTTGGTGGGAGCTCGTGTGTTGAGAGGGAGGGAGAGAGACAGAGGGGTAAGGAGAGAGGAGGAGGGAATGAGAAAGGAGCTGGCGAGGACGATGCAGGTCGGTAGCAGTTCTATTCGTGGTGGCTCCATTACGGTACTCCCTCCATTCCCTTATACAAGGCCACAAACTCATATTACAGGTACCAAGATAAAATTTAATGAGTGAGAAGAGAGAGTCTCTAAGGAGGTAGATGAAGAGATGGTAATGAGTGGCTGAGACGGATTGAGTCTTTGAGAAAGAAATAAGGGATGAGGATGAAGGTGGTGTGTGGACCCCGTAAGGGCACATGCTTGGATCTTGCCTCATCCAACGACGCACCGAGCGGCGTCTCAAATAAGCAGATCACTCGGCTGAATATTTTTTTAAAGGAGGAATACCTCCGACCTCTGCATGAGTTGATGCATGCAGGCACAGGATCACTCGGCTGATGCTAATCTTTTCCCTTATCTTATTCTCTTTGTTAGGTAATCCAAAGAGTACCATGTTTAGTTTTGGTAGTTTTACTAGGAAGTGATCACGTATGTCGTATGTGGTGTTTGAGTCTGGTTAGGATTAGTAAAGGGTGATCAGCGTTGCCGGTTGATTAGATTAGGAAAGTGTAGGGTGAGTCGGTCAGCCCTTTCCATGTGCTAGCTTAGTACTAGTCCGCGTAGGTGTAGTGTCCAAGTTGTGTCCGTGTTGTTAGCTCATAGTGTCCTGGTTAGACTCGTTGTTGGCTATGCGTGCAGCTGGCCTGAACATCTATATATACAAGCACAGGGCCTGCGAGATTTGTACTGGAAAAATAGAAATAAAGAGAAAAAAGGCACGATACTCACCGTTGGCTATCAATTTTTTTGTGTACGTGTTCGTGGTATTTTGATGTGATTGATCCTATGGGCAAGTTTCAACACATGACATTTTTGCTTCTTATTCCAAGTGACCATTATCTTATTCTCCTTGTTACATCTTCTCCAACAGCGGGGGAAGTGTGTACCCGATGGTTGTAGCCGCACATCCCTTGGAGCCTAACCAGATTGCAGTTGGCATGAGTGACGGGGAAGTTCATGTGCTGGAGCCACTGAAAGCGGACCGAAAGTGGGGAGTTGCGCATCCCCAGGATAACGGAGCCCACCCAAACTTTGGAGACTTATTTGATGATTTTTTTCTGGAGGATTTTTTTAACGAGGTGTAACGGTCAGGTTTCGAAAACGATTTGATTTTTCTTGTCAAACTTGCCATGATGCGTGACACAAGGTGTTTCAGCTCGAGCTCATACGAGCTCGGGTGACAGTAAAATCCAAACAAAATCATTAAAAATACTGATTTTTTTTTCTTTGTGGCAAACATTGAAAAATGTTTGAT
Organism: Triticum aestivum; assembly: GCF_018294505.1. NCBI lineage: Eukaryota > Viridiplantae > Streptophyta > Magnoliopsida > Poales > Poaceae > Triticum > Triticum aestivum. The sequence continues at coordinate 729,645,498 of NC_057813.1, forward strand.
TGTTGGCAAAGTGTAGTCATGGAATGACATTTCTAGAGGTAATGTAAAAAATGATACTTCAAAAATGCCATTTTCAAAACATTTGTCAATGTTTGCCACCAAGAAAATTAAGTTTTTTTTATTAATTTTTGAATATTTCAGGATTTTACAGTTCATATCAAATCATATAAGCTTAAGTAGAGATGAGGACTTTCCTATCATGCAGCTGTTTGCTAAGATGGTTTTCTTTGGATGAACATTTTGTTGAAAATATGAGCAAGTTACTACGAGATTTAATCCGAATAAACATAAAATAAATCATGACAGCGATAACAGAGATTGAATCAATCATGCAGACCAGCATAGTAGATGAACTAATCAGGTTTGGAAGCCTGGGCGCGCCACGGGGTGCCTGATGCACACTGTTGGGTTGTGATCACTGTGGGCCCCCGTTTGCGTTGATTCCAAATCCCAAAAATCACATATATTTTAAAATAATTCTCCGTAAATTTTCATCGCGTTTTTACTTCGTTTAATATGGATTTTCTGCAAAACAAAAACATGCAACAAACGGGAACCGGCACTGGGCACTGAATCAATAGGTTACTCCAATAAATCATATAAATTGTTGCCAAAAATATGTAAAAGTTGTATAATACTGGCATGAAACAATAAAAATTTATAGATACGACGGAGACGTATCAGCATCCTCAAGTTTAATTCCTGCTCGTCCTCGAGTAGGTAAATGATAAAAAGATAACTTTTTGTGTGGAATGCTATCTAGCATAAACTTGATAATATATCTAATCATGGCATGCATATTAAGACATAAGTGATTCAAAGCAATAGTCTATAATTTGACATAAAGACATTAATACTCAGGCATCCCAACAAACAATCATGTCTTTCAAAATATCAACGCTAACGAAAGCTATCCCTACAAAATCATATAGTCTTGTCATGCTCCGTCTTCTTAACACAAAGTATTTATCATGCACAACCCCGATGACAAGCCGAGCAATTGGTACATGCTTTTTAACGCGCTTCAGATTTTTCAGCCCTCACGCAATACATGAGCGCGAGCCATGGATATAGCACTAGGGTGGAATAGAGTATGATGATAGAGGTAAATATAGAGAAGACAAAAAGTAAGAAAGTCTCACATAGAGTATGATGTAGCTAACCAACGGGCTATGAAGATGCCCATCAATCAATATCAATGCGAGGAGTAGGGATTGTCATGCAACGGATGCACTAAGAGCTATAAGTGTATAAAAGTTCAATATGAAAACTAAGTGGGTGTGCATTCAACTTGCTTGCTCATGAAGACCTCGGACATTTGAGGAAGCCCATCATCGGAATATACAAGCCAAGTTCTAAAATGAAATATTTCCACTAGTATATGAAAGTGACTAAATAGGAGACTCTCTATATATATAAAAAATGGTGCTACTTTGAAACGCAAGTGTGGAATTAGCATTCCCCTTCTCTCTTTGTGTTTATTCTTTTTTATCTTTTTTATTTTTTTCTCTCATTGTACGGAGTCTCATCCCAACTTGTGAGGAAATCATAGTCTCCATCATCCTTTCCTCACTGGGGCAATGCTCTAAAAATGAATAATAATGATTATCACACTTCTATTTACTTATAACTCAAAAGAATAAAAAAATTACAACTCGATACCTAGAACAAAATATGACTCTATATGAACGCCTCTGGCAGTGTACCAGGATGTACAATGATCTAGCATAACAATGATATCAAAAAAAGTACAAGCCATGGAAATATTGTGCTAGCTATCTTACGATCATGCAAAGCAATATGACAATGAATGCTCAAGTCATCAAGATGGAAGCGGTGGAAGTTGCATGGCAATATATCTAGGAATGACTATACAAAGGCCATAATAGGTATGTATGGTGGCTGTTTTGAAAAAGATATAATAAGGCTTATGTGTGATAGAGCGTATCATATCACGGGATTTGGATGCACCGGCGAAGTTTGCACCGACTCTCGAGGTGAGAAAGGGCAATGCACGGTACCATAGAGGCTAGAAAATTGTGAAAAGGTAATTAAGAGTGTGTATATAATCCATGGACTCACGTTAGTCATAAAGAACTCATATACTTATTGCAAAAGTTTATTAGCCCTCGAAGCAAAGTACTACTACGCATGCCCCTAGGTGGATAGATTGGTAGGAAAAGACCATCGCTCGTCCCCGATCGTCACTCATAAGGAAGACAATCAATAATAAATCATGCTCCAACTTCATACCATAACGAGAGACCATACGTGCATGCTTAGGGAATCACAAACCTTAACACTAATATTCTTACTAACCACAACCATTTTATAGTACCTCTCACATATTCCATCTCTATATCGCAAAACTATTGCAAGGAATCAAACATATCATATTCAGTGATCCACAAGTTTTATGTAGGATTTTATGACTAACCATGCAATTGACCAATTCATGTTGACTCTCTAAATAGATATAAGTGAAGCATGAGAGTTTAATTCTTCTACAAAAGACCATGCTCTAATAAGTATAAGTGAAGCAAAAGAGCATTCTACAAACAACGGTTTTCTATGTGAAGAGAAACCTGCAATCCAAACTTCAAATGATATAAGTGAAGCACGTGAAGCATTCCATAAACCCATACTCAAAAGATATAAGTGAAGTGCACTGAGCCTTCTATAAATCAACCATGGACTATCTCATACCAACATGATGCATAAAAGAAAAATGAAAACTGAACACAAAAGACACTCCAAGATTTACGCATCTCACATGAACGAAACAGAGACGAAAACATACCGATACCTGTTGAAGAAAGATGGGATGCCTTCCGTGGCATCCCCAAGCTTAGACGCTAGAGTCTCCTTGAATATTTACTTGGGGTGTCTTGGGCAGCTCCAAGCTTGAGCTCTTTCCTCTCCTCCTTCTCCTCATATCGAGACCTCCTCGATCTTTGATCACTTCATCCACACAAAACTCAACAGAAAGCTCGGTAAGATCCATTAGTATAATAAAGAAAATCACTACTCTAAGTATTATTGCAAACCAATTCATATTTTGTTTTTGCATTGTAGCTACTGTAATATAACTTTTCCATGGCTTATACCACCGATAGAATCGATAGTTTCATGGCTTATCCCATTCCATGCAAGACGCTATGTCTTGGAGATGATGGGTTTTGAAGATCATGAGAGGAATGAAACAAAGAAAATTCACCTAAGGACCCATCATGGTATGTATTTTGAGGTAAATCTATACAATTCTGAGAGCATATCCAATTTTGGTTGCCCGGATTGGGAAGCACTTTGCAAGATGTATGATTTTTAAGAGGGTATGTTTGTCACCATGGATCTTGGTGATCCTGACATCGAGGTAGACAATTTGGACATTGGGTCCTTGTTGATACGCTTCCAATTCTACCGCTATGTGAGTTTCTCAAACATAATCATTAAGTAATTTATATTGTTTATTTCAAAATAGTTGACAGCTTATTTTCATTCTTCAAAGAATGTGCGGAAGATGGTAGACAGAACTTACTACACCGATGGCTCTGAGTTAACTTATCAGGAGAAAAATCATCTGGTCGCATTTTGTATTGATCTTGAGAATTACAACGTCTATTATCAAACTCCTCCACATTATGGTCAATATGTGCCACTAGTGCACGTGTTGAACTATGCTAACATCCATGGAGATCACCTGGTAAGATTTTTAAGTATTACGACATCTGTGCATATTTTGCATAAATTCTTCTAAAACTGAACTACATTGCTAACTACGAAGTTATTACTATATTTTTCAACAGATAATCCCGCAGGAGTGTGTGCCTCATCTGAGGTTTCCGAAAGGTCGCCTTGATGTTTTGAATATACAGCCAAGTCATCCAACGAATCACTCCTGTTCATATCGGATTTCTAAATGCAATGAAGACATGACCATCAAAGATTGGAACAAATGTATGGCCACTCGTAAGGAGGTACTTGGAAGCAACATTAGGCGAAGTGCAAGAATTGGAGACAGGATAATCTCCATTCTCCATAATGGAGAGTTAGGGTCTATCTTGTTTTATGCTACTTTACCTAAGAGAAGGTAGTAGGTTGTAGCTAATACTCATGATCATGTGCGATCATGTGCTAAGAACAACTAAGTAGGATTGGTTAGATGACTATGATGATGATGTGGTATCGAGTAGAAGTTGTATGATCAATGATGATGAGTATGACTTGTTGTTATGATACCAATGATGAGTTATTTATTATTATGATCGATGATGCATGATGCTAAGTTGTATGAGCATGATGAGTTATTATATATATCATTAGGTGAAATGAACATGGAATAGATTCAAGTGGAGGCAGCATGTGGTGCACATCGAAACTACTACTAATCCAAACTAGATCAAGTTTGGATTAATAGTACTTACGACATGCACCACATGTTGCCTCCACTTGAATCTACTCCACGTTCATTTCACGCACTGTTATATATAATAACTAATCATGGTCATAAAATCATATGATGAAAGTACTATATATAAAACCACAACGAAAATAAGCTGCAATTTAAAAAATAGAGGAAAAGCTAGTAGTAGCGCTTTTCTATAGAAACGCTATTGCTACTTACAACTATCAGCAGCACTTTTTCAGCACGAGCGCTACTGCTAACTAGGTATAGCAATAACGCTGGCGTTCCAGCGCTACTGCTAAGAGTTAGCTTTAGCGCCTTAGTAGTAGCGCTGGCACAAGTGCTACTAGTAGCTCTAAAACCAGCGCTGCTACTAGGGCTTTCCCTAGTAGTGAAGAACAAGGCGGCGGACGGCTCCTCTAAGTTGTCGAGGAAGAAGCCTGCAGGGCATGCGACGGACGCGGCGGCTACCGAAGCGCCGGCGAGCTCACTTGCTGAGTCGGCGGCCGACGCGCACAAGGTGTTCGATGAAATGCCCCAAAGGTATAAAATTTCGCCAACATTTTGTTGTTGTTGTTTTTTGTATGAAGACATATGGATAGCTTATTTGCTTTGTTATATATACTTTGTAGTTTCAACGATGAGGCATATATGTCAACTATGGGTGTTGGCTCCAAGAATTCTCATTGGTATCAAACCAATGACATGCATTTCGATGATCATGAGTTTGAGGTGTAAGAGGATGGTGAGGGCATAGTCGACGCACCGAAAGGAAGAGGAGGCAACTACACCAATGATGAATACATCTTGCTATGCAATACTTGGTTGCAAGTGTCGAAGGATCCCTCTGTTGGAGGTGATCAAAGTAAAGATGCATATTGGAACCGGATAAAGGAGCACTTTGATCTACACAACAAAAGTGGAATTGACCGCTCGGAGAGATCTTTTCGCTACCGGTGGCCGAAAATCAACCGAAATTGTCAAAGGTGGGCGGCCGCACTTAAGGCGGTTGACAAGTTGAACCCAAGTGGCACTAATGATATAGATAGGGTAAGTGCCATTTCTTCCATGTTCATCATGCTTCTTCTTGGTATTTGTAGTGCTAACTTGTTTTTTTATGTAGCTCAATATTGCACAAAACTTGTTCGACGGAGAGGAGAAGAAGAGCAAGAAAGGGAGACCATTTACCTTGCATCATTGCTATGAAGCATTGAAGGATGATGAGCAATGTAAGAAGCGTGATGATATCGATGATGTTGATGAGAGCAACAAACGCAAGCGAACTATTAATTTGGATGATGATGATGATGAGGTATCAAGTGATGACGGCGAGAGAAGCCTACAAAAAACTCGGTTTCATACTCCAAGCCAAAAAGACCGGATGGATGCAAAAAAGACACAAAAGAAAAGAAGAAGAGGGAATGAGATGACAAGCTCAACAATGCTATGGAAGCTATTGTGAAGGCAAGAAAGGAAGCGAACGAGGTGAGGAAGATGGCAAGGAACCAAGATGCCGCGACCGAGGAGAGGAGGTTGGCGGTCGAGGAGATGAGGGTGGCGACTGAGGAGAGGAAGGTGGCATTGGAGGAGAAGAAGGTAGCCATGGAGGAGCGAGCTCTGTTGTTGGAATGTGAGAAGTACTTGTTCTTCATGGACACATCTACCCTCAATGAGGCGCAAAAGGTGTATGTCAATCTTGCCCGTGAAGAAGTCTTGGTCCAAAAAAGAGTCGTGGTTCGCAGTGGCATGGGCGGCATGGGAGGCGGTGGCATTGGCGGCATGGGTGGATGTGGCATTGGTGCCATGGGTGGAGGTGGCATTGGCAGCATGGGAGGAGGTGGCATCGGCGGCATGGGTGGAGGTGGCATTGGCGGCATGGGAGGCATCGTGGCTTCGGAGCTACCATGGGTGGCATGGGTGCCATGGGTGGCTTTGGAGCTACCATGGAGACCATGGGAGGCGGGGGTGGCTTCGGAGCTACCATGGGAGGCATGAGTTTTTGCGTCTCTCATGAGAGGCATGGGAGCACCTCCGGGCGGCATGGGCGGAATGTCTTCCGGTGTGCTACACACACCTTCGCATGATGACGTTGAAGATCTTGCCAACACCTTCCGAGCTTCAAATGATGATGCGGCGCGCGACAATGAAGAGGAGGAAGAATCGTCTTCGGATGATGAATCGGAGGAAGAGGAAGAGGAAGATGAAGACGAGGACGAGGCTTGATTGTTGATGGGCCATTCGTTGGCGTGAACTTTTGTGTCATGAACTTGGTTCGGATTTTGAACTTGGTTGGATGATGTTGTGGGCATGAACTTTTATGTCATGAACTTGTTTGGGTGATTTAAATTATGCCATGTCTTTGTTTTGATGTTTGAAATATCTCATCTCGTCTGCAAAATGCAACATATGCCAAGCGCCGGCTGCTCGCGCGCGCTGCTTTTTAGCGCCTACCGGAGCTACTCGCGCACGCTAAACTTTTGTGCAGCCCGTTGGAGCGAGCGCTCCTCGCCGCGCAAAAACAGGCGATCGGTGCGCTGCAAACGCTTTTTTTGTGTGTCACTTGTTAGGCGGCTGTTGGAGATGCTCTCAACAACGAAGAAAGATAGACAATGGGAGGCCGCCGCCGCTTGGGTCCCACCAAGCCCACTACCACCGCCTCGCCGAGTTGCACAACTGATGACTTGCCCTGTGAGCAGGGCGTAGACCAGAGCGACTGTCTTTCCCCACCAAAAACCAACCTTGATATGTGCCTTGCTGCATCATAGGGAGGCTACTCTTTCACTCCCGTTGAAGCATATCCCTCCGGGGCTTACGGCTGTCCGATGAGCGGGCTGCCGGACCAGGGAAGACATGTAATGGGAATGGAGATCCACCGCAGCCGGCACTAAACAAGTTAAAGCCTAGTCCGCTAGTTAAAATATGTGAGAAATATAACTACTTTTGTCTGATTTGTATGAAAATTATCTGGTTTGCATGAATTCGCCCAGTTTGTTGACATACTGTCTGAAATGTATGTGACTAGGTTTCGATGACCGGCTCTTGCATCCGTGTCTGCGGACTGGTCCGCCATTGTCAACAGACTGATGCAGTATCGGGTTTACGGGTCAGCACTGGAGTTGCCCTATTATATATTTATTTACCAGTCTTTTTCTGACGGTATTGATCACGTCAAACTAGGGGAACAAACTCGACCAAGAACTTTTCGCCAAGGACTTGTATGGTGCCCTCTTGATTTTCCCTTCATTTCTCAATTTTCTGATATATAGCCGCACGGCTATGACTCAAATACTCTCGATAATCCACTTTGGTGCGTGACGTGATTAAAAATAGTAAAAAAATACAAGCAAGATGCACAGTTTGCACATTTGAGGAATGCGCGGCAAAAAAGACAAAACCATGCATGAACAGTGTTGTTTTCAAATGTTTCTCACAGCCCTTTTTTTTTGCCATATGAAGTTTTGCATGAACATCACACAATTTAGCATGTTGCATCACAAAAAGTTTTAGATTTTTTTAATCCCTTTTCCTATTTTTACGGCCTTACTGTTCAAGCCCGGGCTGAGGACCAAACCGCACTCCAATACTCTGACTTTTTTTTGACATAGTAGGAGTAGTACTCACGACACTGACTAAGACACGAACTCATCTATATTAGAGCATCTACAATAAATAATATAGATGTGAAAATAATTAGCTTTTACACTTGAGGCCTAAAAATGCATCTCCAATAGATGATGCAGGCATAACAAAAATACATCATTTGCTTCAAAGTGATGTAAAATACAACATTTAGAGATGCACATTTGCATCTCCATCCCCTAAGGATGTAAAAAAAGCCACTCGCGCGCCGACGACCTAACTGCCACCCGATTCGAGCTTCTCGTGCCGCCCCGCCGCCGCCAATCTGCCGCCCAATTCGAGCCCCGCCGCAGCATTTGAAGGGAGAGTCTCGGGCGCCGCATCGCTCGGCTGCAGAAGCTCGGTCGATGCCACTAGATCGGCAGTCGCATAGCCGTCATGCCGCTGTTGTACTAGTTTACATCTTCAAATACATCATCTGTTGGAGTAGTAGTTTTACATTACGAAACTGCTCCACACACGACACTGCAGTGCCCGATCTGTGCACGACCAGCATACAGCGGTCAGTGCCCTTTCAATCCTAGGCATGTCTGGCTGGATGTAATTGTCGTGCATGAATCGTCTGTTGTTTCATCGTTCGCATAGCATTACTCTTTACATTAACAAATACACATCACTTGTCGGAGTTGAGAATTTTTGGGAGATATATGAAGCATGTTTTGGTGATGTAAATTATACAACACCTACTTTTACATCCCCAAATATATACATAATCTATTGAAGATGGTCTTAGATTGAAAATCAGAACGACCACTGCTAGCTTGATCATGCTTATACTAATCCTTAGTTCCTTACTGAGCTCAATTAGAAACCTACACTAACCAGTAATGTGTTGGTATTACTCTAACAGCCTCTGAGTCAAGTCAAGTCAAGTCAACTTTGTATATAACAGCCTATAGGTTCGAGAACTATGTAGACATGACCGATACACCTCTCCGGTCAATAACCAATAGCGGAACTTGGATGCTCATATTGGTTCTCACATATTCTACAAAAATCTTTATCGGTCGAACCGCTATGTCAATATACGTTATTCCCTTTGTCATCGGTATGCTATTTGCCCAAGATTCGATCGTCGATATCTTCATACCTAATTCAATCTCGTTACCGGCAAGTCTCTTTACTCGTTCCGTAATGCATCATCCCGCAACTAACTCATTAGTCACATTGCTTGCAAGGCTTCATATGATGTGCATTACCGAGAGGGCCTAGAGATACCTCTCTGATACTCGGAGTGACAAATCCTAACCTCGATCTATGCCAACCCAACAAACACCTTCGGAGATACCTATAGAGCATCTTTATAATTACCCAGTTACGTTGTGACGTTTGATAGCACACAAGGTATTCCTCCGGTGTCCGGGAGTTGCATAATCTCATAGTCGGAGGAATATGTATTTGACATAAAGAAAGCAGTAGAAATAAAACTGAACAATCATTATGCTAAGCTAATGGATGGGTCTTGTCCATCACATCATTCTCCTAATGATGTGATCCCGTTCATCAAATGGCAACACATGTCCATGGCTAGGAAACTGAACCATCTTTGATCAACTAGCTAGTCAAGTAGAGGCATACTAGCTTCCGTTAATACAATTCTAGCATGAATAATAAACATTTATCATGAATAAAAAAATATAAAATAAGAACTTTATTATTGCCTCTAGGGCATATTTCCTTCAGTCTCTCACTTGCATTAGAGTTAATAATCTAGATTACATTGTAATGAATCTAACACCATGGAGTCTTTGTGTTTATCATGTTTTGCTCGCGGAAGAGGCTTAGTCAACGGGTCTGCCATATTCAGATCCGTATGTATTTTATAAATCTCTATGTCTCCCTCCTTGATCAAATCTCGGATGGAGTCGAAGCGTCTCTTGATGTGTTTACTCTTTTGTGAAATCCGGATTCCTTTTTCAAGGCAATTGCTTCAGTATTGTCACAAAAAAAATTCATTGGACCAGATGCACTAGGCTATACACCTAGATCGGATATGAACTCCTTCATCCGGACTCCTTAATTTGCTGCTTCCGAAGCAGCTATGTACACCGCTTCACACGTAGATCCCGTCACGACACTCTGCTTGGAACTGCACCAACTGACAGCTCCACCATTCAATAAAAATACGTATCCGGTTTGTGACTTAGAGTCATCCGGATCAGTGTCAAAGCTAGCGTCGACGTAACCACTTACAACAAGCTCTTTGTCACCTCCATAAACGAGAAACATTTGTGTCTAGAGTTGTGTTGTGGTATCTTCCCATGAGTCCTTGATCTTGATCGTACACATTTCGTGTATGATTAGTGTACAATTGAATCGAGGGCGTCACAATTACTTCTATCAAAATTGGAGATTCCAAGTTTATGGAAGGATAGTTCTCTAACCGCAGGCGTGTAGGGAGTCAGATTAGCTATTTGTGGTTGTAGATGCTTTGAGACCGGTTTAAGGCGTCTGTTTGAGTAGCTTACTTTTGACGGTCAATGATCGGGCCGTCCGCTCAGATGTTTGAGGGTCTGTGAGGCCGACTGTAAATACTCTTAAATGAAACTCTTTAAAAGACGAAATACACGCTAACCAAGCTGTGGTTGGACGGTTAGATGGACAGTGGTATCTCAGCCTACCATGGTTCAAGTTCCGGTGCTCGCATTTATGTGCCGGCTTAGTCTATTTCAGAGGTGCTCATAGAGGTAGGGTGTGTGTACGTGTTTATAGGGATGAGTGTATGCGTGTATATATGAGGAATTGTGTTTCTATTGTGTTAAAAAAGACGAAATACATACCATGATTTGAGCACGACTATGTTCATGCCTTTACCCTTTTCAAATTCGGCACGGTGGACCAAAAGTGGCCTATGCTGGGCAGTGTCGTGAACGAGTGGGTGCATCACTCACATGGTAGAACAGTGAAGTACACCAGTGCCAGTACATTTGCCCATGTGATTCCTCTTTTCTCTCCGCCCGCAGACTCGTATCTGAACCCTCGGAAATGTCCAAATTGCTGCAACACGGAGTTCCTCAAGATTCCTCAGTATTGCTAGTGCTCTCTTGGAGCCGGCTCCTCTGACATGTATTCCCTTCGTCCCATAATATAAAAATGTTTTTTACACTAATAAGAAGCACAATATTTCTCCGTGTAAAAAAAAACAAAGGCAAGTCGGAGAGATTATGCAGGCGCTGTAGATAGTTATTGTTGGAGTATTACCTGACCAAGGATATCTGAGATTGCAACTGGTAATAAGTTTGGCCACGGAACACCAGAAGCTGTCCAGTGTTAGGAGCGAGGGGTTGAGGATAATAAGAAGTCGGGCGAAAAAGCAAAGGACGTGTGTCGACGTGATGCTGGGCCAGGGTAAAAAAAAGTGTAGCGCATGGAGAGCGGGGGTGACTGGCCGGAAGTTCAGCCGGGCAGCCGATTGTAAATCGTTTACCTTGTACCAGGGTAAATCGTTTACCTTAGTAGTACTGGTTAATTTTCGTAGTTCCGATAAGTATTAATCCATGCTGAGCTCGATTAACCAGTACAGTACTAATGTGTTTGTATTACTCTAGCAGCCTCGAGTCAAGTCATGTCAACTTTGTATATTACCCACACCCCGACCTACCAACCGGAATTGCTGCAAGGAGAACAGACCACCATTCACTCAGCGCCTTTCTCTCGTCATCGATCTATCGACGTCTTCCTCTCTCTCTCTCTCGGGGCAACTAGTATAGAAAAGCAACTTCATGTGCAAGAATAGAAAAAAAAAATCTGAGCCATTGGATGGGAGATGAATGGCACAGATCATGGTGGAGGGGACTGTTCCCACTTAATGTACATTTGACGAAACACCCCCTAGAAATAGATAGATATGAACCATCACTTTTGCAGTAACAACCTCATGTCCCTCGTCCATTTCCAAATCTGCAGAATGTTGATGCCAACCCTTTCAAGCATGTCAATATTCCATTATATGTGAAAATTAAGTCACCCCCTTGACGCACAACTAAATGTATATGTCATACTGGATCATCCAAAATAGAACTACTATTTTATACGGATTATGCAACATAAAATTAAAGTCAACATTAAGCTTATCTAGTAATACGCACCCACATCTGAATAGGCTGGTCAAAATCTATGTGAGCAAGGTATTCCATTTCTGGGTCCACTTTGATCCACATACAGTGATACATAACATGAGATGATTATTTTTATTACATGACCAGCAAAACTGAATATTAAGTGCTACTAAAATGATCACCGCTCAACGAGCATTCTAATTAAACTGTACTAGCTTTATTTTTTAGATCGTACACGTACATGACAGAATATTATTCAGTTGAACTTTGCCTCCAGCTCTAATGCTTGTCGCTCATCGAGCTTCATTTGCAGGGTTAGATAACACCAAAAGAATATGATTCAGTTCAACACAGGAACTAAAATTATCTTGCGGGCAAATGAGCTTCGCCCTTGCTGTCGTAAACAAGAGAAGCCTTTGCTAAACACTTCTTCTGTCCATATGAACTTTCGATGCTTCTGTTGACAGAGCATTACACATCTACAAAAACATTAACAAGTTTATAGTTCACATCAGAAGGCAAGACATTGGAAATAATTATGTTCTTTGGTGGACTAAATGATTGTAAGGGAAACAACAAAGCACACGCGAATATAATGAAGTTCGTCTTGAGCTTCATTTGCATCACGAGCCAAATGGTGAGCTCTAGATCAGCTCGCAAGCTTAGGGATGAGGGATGAGCTGAAGCTCAAGCTTGACTCATCGGAGGCTTGACGAGCTCGCAAAACCTGATATTGTTTTATTTACAAAATTCGACCAACACATTACACATGTGATTGAGCTTACATTAAAATTCGACAAGCACATACTATTCTAACTTTCATGCATTTGTACTGAAATTAACTTGATTGAGTCTCTGTTAAATCAGATAACTCAAAACTTCTTTGAAAACAAATATTGTGCTTAAACTTTTCATGCAGAACAGCAGATTTTGTAATATTAAACAGCTTACATGTAAAAAAAGACCCGGATGGGCACACTCAGAGAGTACACAAGCATAAAAATACAATCTTGTAACACAACCGAGCATGCAAATAGCTTTAGAAAAGAACTGCAGGTGAAAAAGTCTTTCCGGTGTAAGAGAAACCTAACTTTGATTCAGCTTCAAGTGTAGCATTGATGCTTCCCTCTGCTACTTTAATTGACCATGCTTTCAATCGACTTGGATTCCAATCTGCAGGGCGAAAGACTTCAATGAGCAACCATTGAGAGATCAAGAACATAAAAGAACAACGCTGCACTCATTTAGTATTCATATATACTGCATATAGAATGGCATTTACAGCAGAATACTAGCAATGAACATTTACAACAGAATACTACAAAAATATAAAGATTTTGGGATTGGATTGGGTCCAAAATTTGGCATGAGACAAAAACTTGACACTTGATTTGCCAAATACTGGCAACTTTTGATAGTGCCAAAATTGGTATATACATAATCTTATAGGCACTAAGTCACTAAAGGGTTCACTCTCCCCCCTAAACCATTCAAACCCCTTGCGCTGCATACTTTATAATACAGATAGCACAACCTTAGCATGTTTTCAGAATCAATGTAACCAAAGCATCAACAGATTAATGATCTACAAGCTAAAACATGGCATCATTTGACTTCAGGTTCTGGTTAGCATCAGGCATCAGCTATCTAAGCATGCACTCTCTTCCTGTTTTCATGGATGGTTATCAATGAATTTTATTGGTTCTCGTATTAATCTAGGAACACTCTGTAAATAGCATGAGGCATCCAAAGCAGAATCCAGATCTATAAATCACATGCCAATATATGACGATAATACCACATGTGATTGCCGTCACCGCGTAATCCAACTGATATTTCAGTGATTTCAGATGGTACCCCATTAGTGTCCTGTGTGCAATTGCTCTGATTTAATGTCTCCATGAACCGCATCATTAAGGCCCAGCCTTCTTCTCGGTCCCTCATCTGCCCTCGCAGATCTTTGACGAATGCGCATACATAAATCTATATGGGAGAGGGGGAATGGGAGGATCGTAATATACCTTGATGCTGAGCGTGAGAGGCGAAGGAGAAGCCCACCACCGGCGTGCCGCCGGCGAGCTAGGACCTTGAGAGGGGACGGAGGCACGGATCACACTGACGAGCTGCTCCTGGGCCTGAGAGGGGAAGGGGTGAGTAGCCCACCATCGGCTGCTGCTGGAAGGGGGCGAGCTGCTGCTGTTGCCGGAGATGAGGAGGATGCGGATCTCGGCCGTCGCTACTCCCCCGCTACCGTCCGCAAGCGGGTGGGAGATGGGCGAGGGTGACTCGCGGTTGCGTTCGGAGGAGGATATCGGGAGCAAATTAATCAGAATCGAGGGTCCTTATTGCTAACTGTCCGCATAGATCCCACCACGATAATCTGTACCACTCATCCCAATTTGGACGACCCAGATCTATTTTTCTATTTTTTCACCTGAAGCTCTTCTTTTATTCTAGTCGTTCCCCTCTCAAGGTTAGTTAGTGCTATCGATTTATGCAGATATGTTGAAGCTGTCGATCCGTGGTTTGGTAAACTGAGAAGCTGTATTGTTAATTCATAGTCTCTGGCTGCTCACTCCTAGTTGCACTTGAATGGAATACACGTTATAAAATAATTAGAGGCATCTGTGAAGGTTTGCATCATCTGCACAACGAAAAGAAGACATATCATATGGATCTGAAACCCGACAATATACTACTAGACAACGATATGGTGCCTAAAATCACAGATTTTGGTTTATTGAGAGTTGATGAGAAGTCAAAAACCATGAGTGAAGAACGTCATGGATCATTGTAAGCTATGCATCAAAACAACATGTTCCTTTGCATTTACACTCACATTTTCTGATGCTATAATGCATTAAAATCCCGTCCTTTTATGCAGAGGATACTGTGCTCCAGAATACCTACATAAGGGAAAGATGTCATTCAAATCAGACATGTACAGTTTGGGCATTATAATCATTGAACTAGTGACAGGAGAATAGGAAATCCACAATGATAATTACAATGTAAGTGTGTGTTATCTCGCCATACATATAATCTATTTCTAGAAATACCCAAGATTTATCCCTTGCATATATGTTACATTGTTTGAGGTATTGGATGGCATATTTAGTTACATAATGCATATCTGAAGAGAAAGATTAGTCATGCAATGGTCCAGAAAGTAAATGCTTCGTAAAATGGTGATATTGAGTTCCATGTCACTCATACCACAGTTTTACAATTTGATTCCAATGGATGGTGGCTTCATGTGATGGCTTGTAATATTTATATTTCATCCAAGTGGCATAGGGTCATCATGTCCCTTCCCAGCCTCCCTAGACCACTCTCACTCTCTCCCTCACGCTCCAAATTGTACAGTCCAAGCTAGTTTGGTTACTTATATATGACCTTGGCAGGTTTAGGAATATCCACAACAGAATTACTAGCCGGGTTTCTTTTCTCCTAGGACACACAAGGTGTGGACATTGATCTTTTATTGTGTTTTTGTATAGAAAAAGTTAAGTACACTCCCGATTCCATTGATAGTGTGATGCTATAATGTCTTGTTGGAAATTTTATGTTCTTGTGTGGCTGAGTACAAACACCAAACACTCGTACAGAAAGAGCTATCTCAGGCGGGTGAAACACCTCCATGGAGGCAGATTTTGCCACCCTCGGTAAAAGGTTGCGGAAAGGGGGGACATCCCTAGTTGGTCTTGGACAAATTGCATTTTTAGATGGTACCCTGGGTCGTGCCCAGGACCTCACGAGCACATGAAGCGAGCATCAATCCTGACAGGTCTGCCTCAAGCGCGACCTCCGTCACTAGTAGTTGGTTTGCCTTGTTTGAGCACCACCATGACACAGTTGTCCTTGATGTCCACGTCCAGCGATTCCTCCAAGCAGTTGAGCACCATGCCGTCGTCATCGGTAGTGCACAACTTTGTCGTGTTTTTGCCAGGGGCGAGCTTGTGTCTGCTCATCGGGGTCTATGTGGATGACCTCATCATCACTGGCTCATTCAAGAAGATTGTGGAGATCTTTAAGGACGAAATGATGGCCAAATTCAAGATGAGTGACCTCAGATTGTTGTCACTCTATCTTGGAACTGAGGTGCAGGAGGACAGCAACGGTATTAGCCTCTGTCAGGCACACTATGCTGCACGCATCATACAGCCGGGCAGCAAGAGGGCTGCAACCCAGCTCACAAATGTCAAAACTCCATTTTGTAGTCCCCCCCCCCCCCCCCCCCCGCACACACACAACACTCCATGTGGGACCAAGGTTTTGATTATCTTGCAAATCCACTAATGGACCTATGATATTTTGAGGAATTTATTCAACATTGCCATGTAGAAATAATTCACACACATGCTTTCCTTAATCATGAGGGAACAAGAGAGCTTAGCTCGCCATGGCATATCAACATGTGTTACAGTGTTAGCCTAACTTACAGTGTCAGCCTAAATCATCTTTGTGGAATTACAGGTACTTAGAAGATGGAGACAGAGATGGAGAAAATCCGGCAAGGGAAGACCACAAAGTTACAAACAAGTTACAAAATGCATCGAAATAGGGATACTCTGCCAGGAAAAGGACCCCAGCAAACGGCCTTTTATATGGGATATAATACATGATATCTTTTTTTTGGAAGGGGGAATGAGCAATTTTGATGAACAAGCTCGTATGCCCCCTAATCCGCAGGTGGATTATTCGATTTATACTAAATTCTCCCATATTTCTTCTATTGGAATTACATATATATGTTGTTTCACAGAAGTCTTTTGTTGTTACTTTAAAAATTAATTGGTGTGTAACATTATAGATGTTGAATGTGGTCTCAAATATGCATATTTCACTATTAGAATAGACGCTGAATGGGGTCTCAAATATTTTTCCTAGAAAGTTTAATTATATTTTTATTTTAACATTGCAACATAAATAATTTTCTAATATATAGATAGTCAAAATTAGAAATTTTTTACTGAGCACATTCTAGAAAGCCACCTATTTGCAAGCAGAGGTTTTCTTTATTTGTGTCATAATGTACAATACAAAAACAATCTTGGTATAATGTTTTGAGAAATTAATGGAGAAGGGGGATCAAAAGAATGTATTAATAATGACATGTACCATCTCTGTCTAGAAATAAGTGTCGCTCAAACGGATGTATCTAGACGTAAAAAGTGCTAGATACATCCATTTGAGTGATATTTATTTCTAAGCGGAGGGTTATGAAAAAAACATTTGGCATCTTGCTAGATTACCAATTTTTGAAGTGTCTTTTCATAAAAAAAACAAAGAGCATGCATCATTTAGATATATTGAATCAAAGAATGTCAAAACTCCATTTTGTAGTCCCTCCATTCATAACTAGATTGACTATCAAGAAAGCGTGGATCAAAACATTATAACTTTGATAGGCAATAATCTATAAAAAAATTCAAATTAGCAAGGTGAAATAGTATACCTACATTAGTCATAAAAAAATATTGTCAGTGTATAAAATTTCACAATATTCTAGTAGTATGTGCCTATAAAAACTTAGTGGTGAAAAATACAGACATAAGACTGTCTCTTTGGCTATTTACAAACAGTGCGAGTGTGTCAAAGTTGATAATGTGTTTATCTAAGCATCTTCAAAAATGTTTTTATTTGGTGAAATTTTTTAATTCCCTGCTTTCATTAAGGTTATCATTATCCACTCTCTTGAGTGCTTCTATAGGTTGGCTTCAAGTAGTAATTTATTCCACGTTTGTTAATTCTTAGTGGGTTATAAATAATTCCAAAAGTATATGTTTTACAAAATGTGCATGTAAACTGAACATCACTAGATTAGTTACCTTGCCTTATGTGTCTTTATCTCCATCTACGGTCTGATGATTATGAATGGCTAAAGCTATGCATACTATGTCTTATCATTGGTAAGGCACTTAGATAAAGGAACTGTGTTAATTACATTTTCTCAAATCCGTAAACCTGTACCATGATTTCCGCTTGAAAATGGCAAGCAAAGACTACAACTTCATTATAATGAATATTTTGCTCTTTTCTCACAGTTAAATCCTTACTCAGAGGATGATATGCTTGGGATTGAGCCGCTCGAGCTACATTTCCCTTTTGAGCTTAACAAGGAGATATCGAGCTCACTTGAGCTAACTAATGAGACGGGTGCTTTTATTGCCTTCAATATCGAAACTACAACCCCCTTGCCATACTGCACAGAGCCTAGCGAAGGCATTGTGCTGCCAGGTTCCAAGTGCACTGTCAATATAACATTGCCATCTCAGCATAAAGCACCGACACATATGCAGCAAGCCTACGCATTCATCTTGCGGAGCACAAAAGTGAAAGATGGCCCTATGGCTGAGGATATAGGTGCTGGCGTGTTCAGTGAAGAAGCAGGGAACGTGGTTGATGAGGTCCATTTAGATGTTGTTTTTGATGCACAGCTACAAAAGCCTCTTGATGTCGACAAGCTCGATCTCTCCTTCCCATTTGAACCCGATAATTTGATCCCAAAGGTTCTGACAGAAGCTGTTTTAAAAGCCATCACATGTCATTTTTCCTCGAACTCAGAACCTGGCAGGGGTGGGTATGGGGTGGTTTACAAGGTACGCCGGCCATTTC
This sequence comes from Triticum aestivum, assembly GCF_018294505.1. Classification (NCBI taxonomy): domain Eukaryota; kingdom Viridiplantae; phylum Streptophyta; class Magnoliopsida; order Poales; family Poaceae; genus Triticum; species Triticum aestivum. The sequence continues at coordinate 729,664,218 of NC_057813.1, forward strand.
ATCCACTTCCCTTTTCAAATGTTGGACATATATATAGTACCGGTTTTAACTTGCAAACACAGGGAGTTTTTCCAACTGGAGAAATTATTGCTGTGAAGAAGCTATTTGAAATACATCAGCTAAGAGACGACCAATTCCGGGATGAGGTGAGTCATCTTACAGGCATCAAGCACAGAAATGTAGTGCAAACTTTAGGCTACTGTGCTGAAACGAGTTTGGAGCTGATACCGCAAAGAGTTGGGAGGCCTATTTGGGCTGAAACACCAAAAAGGATGATCTGCTTCGAGTATGTGCACAACAAAAGCCTTGACAAGTACATTTCTGGTATGATTTGCCAAAACCACTGCACGTTATTTAATTATTTATCATTGTAAAAAACGTCCGGGAACTTGCATCATATTTCATATAGAAATGGTTTCCCTATTTCTTTTAGAATACAACAACAGGTTGATGCAACACTTGAAAGGTGTAGCATGTAGGCACCTCACGACTAGTATCCCAGCCTTGTGGTGCTATCAATGCACCAGATATTTTCAAATTTAAATTGCGAGTGTTTAAAAACATAATTTAGTATGTATACTTGATATATTTCAACCATGTCACAAAAACTTCAAAGAAGAAATAGTGAATTTAGCACTGACTATGTCAAAGGGCCAAATTCATGGCCCAGTCTAATATGAGCACTACTCATAACATGATTTGACCTTTTTGTTTCTAGCTTTGTAGGCCTAAATTAAATATGTAATGTTTCACATGGTAAGTAACTAAATATATGTTGTGTAAATGCAAAAGTATTTTTATAATTTTTGAATACTTTTTTCTTGAACACAGTACAGACGCAAGCGCTCACCTCTAACCATTCAACCACAGGTTGGTTCGCACGATTTTTGAATACTTATAGTGCATTCTGCTCGGACATGCATGGCCCCGGCGTGGTACAGTGCGCAAGTGCATTCATCACTGGCCCAGACCCATTCTCAGCGGCTGCACACGGCAAAGGTTACGCCGGGTGATACAACTCATACATGTGCGTCGGCGAGGACAATGCCAAGGACACGTTGTTAGGAAATAAGTCACGGTGGGCATGAGCACTGTGTGTGCGTGCGCCCTGAGTGTGTCTGGCGCTGGTTTGTGGCCGCGTCCGGACCGTGGCAAGTTTGCGTGTATGCGTGCATATGTGGCCCGCGGGTGTGCATCCGCGTGTGCACCTGCTGCATAGAAGTAGGGGCAGGTCGTTGGCGAACGTGGAGGGGTGAGCGCGTCGTTCTGTTGCGGGCTTGCCGCGACCCGTATGTGTACGTGCGCGTGCTGGGCGCGGCCAGAACGGGGCCGGATCGAGCTCTCACGTGGGTAGAGACGTGGGGTTTGTGCCCTGGCGGGGCATGGGTATAAGACCCTCCCTGTGTCCGTTGTAATGGCCGTGGCGCTGGAGTTTGTGCTCGGGAAAAAATTGCCGTACATGCGGCGGGCGTTCGTCGCCGGAAATCTCTCTGTCCCCCCATTGCCTCTCCTTTTCCTTCTTCCTCGGTGTGAGCCACAGAGAGAGAGAGAGACAAGAGGGTGAGCTAGGGCAATCTAGGCTTCGAGAAAATCCCTATCAATTGGTATCAGAGCTTTGGGAGGATCCTGTCAGCGGCCATGGCAATCGTCCCGCACGGCACTGGAGGGAGCATGGTGCCGATCACCATGCCGATGCTCAAGCCGGAAAACTACACGGTATGGGCGATCAAGGCGCCGGCCATCCTCGAGGTCTGTGGGAGGCGGTGTCGCCGGCGGGCGATGCAACGGCCGACGCGAGGAATGACAAGGCCGCGAAGGTGCAGCTATTCGACGTGCTCTCCGAAGATATCTTGATGTAGATCTCGATGACGAAGACGGCGGCGGAAGTGTGAGCCAGCCTGAAGACGCGCTTCGTCAGAGCTGATCGGGTCAGAGCGGCGCGGCTGTCCTCCCTCCGCGGCGGACTCGACCTGCTGCGCATGGCAGAAGGGGAGTCCCTGGACGCGTATGCCGACAAAGTTTGAAGCATGGTGGCGCGGTTTGCCAGACTCGGGATGGCGTTGGAAGACGCGGCGATGGTGTAGAAGCTACTGGACACCGTCCTCGACTAGCTGTACTCCGCCGTCCCTGGCATCAAGCAGTTCTGCGACGTCAACAAAATGCCGCTCGAGGACGCCCTATGACGGCTGAAGGCATTCGACAAAAGAACGCGACGGCGTACACAGGCTGGCGGCGAGAGGGTGGATGAGCAGTTGATGGTCACGGCAGCCCAGTGGGAGGCACGGTGCCGTCAGAGCGGCAGCGAACTCGAACACGACAACGACGGCGGCAACAGCATGGCGTCAGGCAGAGGGAGGCGGCGCGGCCGTTGCTACAATTCCGGCATGCGCAGCCACTTTCTGAGGGACTGCTGGAAGCCGAAGAAGGCGGAGGAGGAGAAGGCGCTCCTCGCCGACATTAACGGCGTCGGACTAGCCCTCCTGTAGTCGTGGCTTAGGGGGTGATTGTTAGGAGCTAAGCCACCGTGGGCATGAGCAGTGTGTGTGCGCGCGTTGAGCGTGTCGGACGCTGGTATGTGGCCGTGTCCGGACCGTGGCAAGTGTGCATGTGTGCGTGCGTATGTGGCGCGCGGGTGTGTATGCGTGTGTGCACCTGCTGCGTAGGAGTAGGGGCAGGTCATTGGCGAACATGGAGGGGTGAGCACCTCGATCTGTTGCGGGCTCACCGCGACCCGTGCGTGGGGGGCACGGCCAGAGCGGGGCCGGATCGAGTGTTTGCATGGGTAGAGACGTGGGATCCATGCCCTGGCATGGCCCTGGGTATAAGACCCTCCCCGTGTCAGTTGTAATTGCTGTGGCGCCAGAGTTTGTGCCAGGAAAAAATTGACGTACGTGCGGCGGGCGTTTGTCCCTGCAAATCTCTGTGTCCACCGCGCCCTCTCCTTCCTTCTTCTTCCTCAGTATGAGCCAGCGAGAGAGACGAGAGGGTGAGCTAGGGCAAGCTAGGATTCGGGAAAATCTCCAACAATGGTGAGCGCATAAGTGTTGTTGGAACCGCAGCCCTCTCTCACTCTAGGCTAGAGGTAGAAGAAGACACAAGAAATTCCGGGCCGGCGCACGAACGCCGCCACGGGCGCACGCACGCCCTAATCTTCTTTATCTTTTCAATGGCTACATCGCTGCAACACCGGCTCACGCACCTAATACAGAGGCGGGGGATTTATACCCAGTCTACCCCAGATGCACGCACACTACTAACCAGCTAACTACCTGCTGACTCCAACATGCATGCACGATCTGCATGGTTGCTCATCCGGCCGCGCGCATAGTGCGCGTCACAACAAGCACTACACGACCAGCTCAAACAGATTGAGTGCCTCCCCGCTAGTCCCGCTCAGCTGGACGCGGCCACACACCGGCCTCCGGCTTGAGCGTAGACACACATACGCGGCACACACACGCGCACCTACGTGCCATGCACACACACATGGCTTACTGCCAACAAGTGTATTGTGTTCCGTCAGAGCGAAAAATCCGCTTCTAATTCTACCTCCACTCTTCTGGTTTTGACCCTTGAGGCAAAACTTCTCCCGTTGGCCGTTAGTATTGGTGGATATGGTCCCTTGGATCACATGAATGAACGGCTCACATTGTTTACTATGAACCGTAGGTTTAATGATAAGAGTATTCTTCAAAATTATTTTTACTGTTCAGTAATTTGTGCAGATGAATCTTTCGGCCTTGAGTGGAATTTGCGATACGAGATAATCAAAGGAATTTGTACAGGTTTGCATTTCCTTCACAAGGATTGCAATATGGTTCATCTAGATCTTAAACCTGAAAACATATTGATGGATGCTGCTATGGTACCAAAACTTGCTGACTTTGGTTTGTCAAAGATCTTTGGAGACAAGTTAACAAGAATAATTGTCACTGATAACCGTGCAGGGTCACTGTAAGCTCTCCCTAGCATCTCCATTTCGTTTCTCATAGGCTATGTTGCAGTGGCTATATGGCCCCGGAATACACGATCCAGGGCCTAATCACCCCAAAGGCAGATATCTTCAGTTTGGGTGTTATTATCATCCAGATAGTTACGGGTAGTAAGGAGTATCCCCTTAGTAGTTCATATTTCCAACAATTCAATGTGAATGATAGTTCCCAGAGCATGGAAACATCTTTTGAGAACTACATAGAGAAAGTAAGATGACTTAATCCAGTCTTGTTCCTGGAGAATAAAAGGAAAAAGATCTAGTCTCTACACATATATACCATCATACTAGCTGACTGTTGCAAATGTGTAGGTGGTTGGAACTTGGAAGAACTACTTTGCATCTGCACCAGAGTGTAAATCTGTGGAGAAATATACAAAACAAGTAAAACAGTGCATCACCATAGCCCTCGATTGCGTGGAGCCTGACATGAAGAAAAGACCTACGGCGAAGAATATAATCGATATGCTTACTGGAGTAGACCAGGTCAATCTTGTATATGTTGCCATAATTAACTTAATTTTGTGAAAGCTTTCACAAGAATAAATTACACTAAAACAATGCGTGCATTAAACTGTTTTGTGTTCCTGTCTATTTTTCTTGTAAGGAAAAGAAAGTCCTATATTCTACGAATATCGAATCAACAAGAAGGAACTTGATTCCGAGTCTTCTTTGTACGGTTTTGTCGCCTCATAATATGTGTGTGTGTATTGTGTGTGTGTGCAGATGGAAGCCCACAAAGAGTTGGCTTCACCTCTGTTGGAGTCGAGTGCAGGCCATCAGAATTATCAAGAGATGACTAAGGCACTCAGTGAGCTACAGTTAGTAACTGCCACACCGACTGAGGTTAGTTAGTAACTCCAACTAACTAATTGTGAATTACGTTTACTATCAAAGTTATGTCTACTTGATTAGCAGTCAGTAAAGATGGACTTCTTGTGTATTACGAGTGCAGGACGATTGATAAAGCTGGCCGGGAGGTATATTACACTAGGTCAGTGTTAGTGTGTGTATGTCATAGTTTTGAGGACTAAAACTCATAGAATTGAGTTTCACTTGTTAAGAAATCTAGCATGCTTTTGTCTTAGAGATACTCCAAGGGAACACTATGTACTGATATACATATCAGTGCACTGTAATACTGATACTTTTTTTGCGGGATGATACTGATACCATGTTGATCTTATGAATGCAGGCACAAGATTCACTTGAATAGGATGATGAGGTATTGTTTTCTTGTTAATGCAAGCTGAAAATCAGCATGTATATAGTTTTATTTTGAGTTTAATAAGTTTTCCTCTCTTTTTCTTTCAGCACGTATGTCTTGATGACGTATCAGCTGAAGTTTTGTTGCCTCAACCAATTCTGCGGAAACTGACGATTTTGAAGCCATTAGTGAAGAGGGTCGATTGGAAACTTAATTTGTCTACTGGAAATGGCTACTTGAGGAGGAGATACGAAATATGCAGCTAGCAGAATTGAACCAAACCGGGCAGACAGATTTTAGTGCCGAGGATGAGCATGTTATTATAAACTTTGTTTTCGTCTTGTGATGTACTCCTCTGAAGCGCCGAGAATTGAACCAAACCGGGCAGACAGATTTTAGACAGATTTTAGCAGACAGAATTGAACCATGAAGCTCCCCTGAAGCGCGAGACCACGGTGGGGTCGCCATCGACCTTCCTCCGTCCATGAAAGGTGCGACGCTGCTACTATCCCCTGCTGAGCGCGCGCTCGTGTGCGTGGTGCGGCAGGGTGCAGGCGTAGCCGGGCGTGGTCACGGCCATAGGAGGAGCCTCCCATCACCGGTGCGGCGCACTGCTCTGCTTCCCTATCTTCTGTCTCGTCCGCGTTGAAGATTTGGCCATCGTAGCCATCCCCTACCAACCGTGTCCTGCCTCCTGCGGAGTGTGGCATTATGGAACTCCGGACAAGCCCCGCGTGGTCAACAGCAACGGGGAGGCCGCCGTTCGCTGGCATGCATCGCCGCTGCAACGCCTCTGCCTCCTTTGTTCTCAGAAGCGAGGTGACGAGAAGAGTCGGGACTACCCCAGCATACGGGCACAACGGCAGCAGCACGCTGGCGAGGTTGAGTGGCGGTGGGGGCAAATTTGGAGCACCGGCGAGGGTGCGTCGTCGAGAGCGACGCGTTCGTGATGGGTTTGCTTGAGAATGGGGTCCACTGGTCAAATACCACTTTGACCTTGTCTACATCAGCAAACCCACCTAAGACAATTTCTGAACTGTATTGGATAGATCAGGGAGTTAAGAGAGCAGAAGGTCGTCCTAACCATCCAATAGGAGGAGCCGAGACCTGTTCGACTGCTCCCACGAGCGTGTGGGGTGGGGGTGGGGGTGGGGGTGGGGGTGGGGGGGGGGGTGATGAAGTCATGTACCTGGGTAGAGTTATAGACCTGCCCAAAGGTACCCTCCACAAGGACACTCGCAAGAGAAGCAGCCTTCCAGTCGACCTGGTAGGTTTCCACTCGACAGATTTAAAAACACTCGACCATGAAGATCCACTCGACCACCAGGAGTCCAAGAGCCACTCGGTGCCCAAACGGTCTGTAGTTAAATAGTCTTTATGACCTTAATGACACTTTATGTAAGGCGTTACCAGTAACGCCTAGCTTTAACGCACCTTAAACCCTCTACTACGTGGGCTGGCTGGGGTCCTGGTGCACTCTATATAAGCCACCCCCCTCCATAGGTAGAAGGGTTCACACCCCTGTAACACATACGCATATAATCTAGTCGACCGCCTCCGGGCTCCGAGACGTAGGGCTATTACTTCCTCCGAGAAGGACCTGAACTCGTAAATCCCTTGCGTATACAACTACTCCATAGCTAGGATCTTGCCTCTCCATACCTACCCCCCATTCTACTGTCAGACTTAGAACCACGACGGTTGCCGCCCACCTTGGGGCGGGTGTTCTAGCGATTTGTTGGAGAAGTTGGGATTCTTTCGATCTCCTACACCATGGTTTCCGGTGGAGTTCTGGTTGACGGCCACGAGATCCGTCTCGGTGCGCTCACGTTCGTCGCCAACGACTCCGCTTGGTTTTGGGAGGCTCCACTCGACGTGGACGCGCTCCCCGTCCGCGGGGCGACGCACTTTCGCGCGTGTGTCCGCGGCGTCCTCCTGCGGCAACCGTCGACCCAGTATGGGTCGGCTCCTGCACCGTCTTCACTCCCAGTCTCCCGCCGGCGCAAGCGTTCCGGTCGGTCGAGTTTCAGCGGTGGGTGAGGCATGCGGTGGCCCGCCAGTCGGCCATCCCCCAAGTCGCGGCGATCGAGCCCGATGAATCTCTCTACGGCCTGTTCGACTGGCTCCATAGAGACTGCGTCCGAATGCGATAGCAGTGACCCCGGCGGCAGAGGTTCTGATGGTCGATGGACCACGCAGTCCCCCTGGATTCAACCGCACCAACGGAGGTGGCGGTGGAGGCGATCCGGAGCAAGCCCATGAAGAGTACCTGCCCGTCGGAACATGGATGCACTTCACACTCCTATCGTTGGAGAAACCCCCGAGGCTCGCGCCTTGGAGGATGCGCGCTTGGCCAACCTGGCTGAGCACACTCGACTGGAGAATCTTCAGCGAGTACTCGACGAGCGTACGCGACCAAGGGTTCCAGAATCCAGTCGACGTCAGCTCTTTCAACCGCCAACTCAGGTATATCGAACTCCGATTCAGAATTTAGCAGCTGCCGCCCGTATAGCAGAGTCAATTCAGCCTTCCCAGTCGGAGGCGGGTAGAGGTTTGCAGCAAATCAGGGATTTGCTCCGGGCGGCAGGAGATAAAAACTCAGTTGTATCCCAGTCGCGGAACAGGGTTCACAGCCGATCCATCACTGCGAATTCAGTCCAGTCGGCCCATAGTCCGAGATCGCCCCCGAGGCGTGAGGAACGTGGGGGCCGGCGTGATGATCAATACAAGGGCCGCGAGCAGTATGAGCACCGATTCGATCGCAACGATCGACGTCGAGTGCCCACTCCTCCCCCAAGGAGTGGATCATACGCTCCTCGGCAGCAGGACGACAGACGCCAACACAGTGCTGGGCGAAGAGTTCCAGTCGACCCTAGAGAACCAGGCTTTGATGCGAGATCTATTATCATTCAAGGTTTGGTCGACAGGAACAGAGCTCACCGAGACGGCCATGATAGCGATGTTCCTTCCAGCAGCAGAGTTCATGTCTCGGGACCAGAGTGTTTCAGCAGAGCCATCAGAGCCGCAGTGATTCCTCCCAACTTCAGGTTGGCGACTGGAGTCAGTAAGTTCACTGGCGAATCCAAGCCTGACACTTGGCTTGAAGATTACCGAGTGGCGGTTCAGATTGGTGGTGACAACGATGAGGTAGCCATGAAGCATTTGCCTCTTATGTTGGAGGGTTCAGCCAGGGCGTGGTTGAATCAGTTAGCACCCATCAGTATTTACACTTGGGAAGATCTTGCCCGAGTGTTTGTCAGGACATTTGAAGGAACTTGCAAACGACCAGCAGGTTTGACGGAGTTGCAGTCGTGTGTGCAGAAGTCGAGTGAAACTTTGAGAGATTATATCCAGAGGTGGATCACTTTGCACCACACAGTCGAGAATGTATCTGATCACCAGGCAGTCTGTGCCTTCAAGGAAGGTGTCAAGAACAGAGAATTGAGTTTGAAATTTGGTCGAACCGGAGATATGATCCTGAGTCGGATGATGGAGATTGCCACCAAGTATGCAAATGGTGAAGAAGAGGATCGGCTCCGGAGTGGTAAATACAAATCGGCCGCCAATGAGGCCGGCGGAGGAAATTCCAGTCGGAAGCAGAAGCGCAAAGCCGAGCCAGCCGCTCCCGGAGAGGCCATGGCCGTGACCCCAGGAAAGTTCAAGGGGAAACCCAAGGGTCCTTGGAATCCAAAGAAGGTGAAAGACCAGGATGGAAACGACGTGTTGGATTTGCCATGTCATATTCATACAAAGAAAGATGAAGAGGGTAAACTCATTTACCCGAAACATACCACGCGACAGTGTCGGCTCTTGATTCAGCAGTTCCAAGGGAAACAACTCAAGGATAAGGATAAGGAAACAGACAAAGTTGAGGACAAAGATGACAGTGATGGTTAGGGATGGCACCCGCAGGGTATGGGTACGGGTGGAGCTACCCCATACCCTTACCCGTCCGCCCTGAGTTTAACCATCACCCATACCCATACCCGTCAAGGGTGCAATTGTTTCCCATACCCGTCACCCGACAGGGTATATGGGTACCCACGGGTAAAAATACCCGCGTTTACAACACATCAATTGAGTAGAAAATAGTTGTAAAAAGCAACATATAATCATAATTTATTAATAGCAACACATTTTAAACAACAATGTACAACAACATATTGTAACGACAACATATTCTCATAAACAAAAATACTTGCCTATAAAGTGACATATAAAAATGTTAAACAAGAACACATAATCATAAATAACAACACATATACATACACTTTAAGTTTGCGAAATCATAATAAATTATAGAGATAATTTGAATACACATTAGAATTTTTACCTAGCATGATTAGGAGAGGAAATGAATACATTGGGATATTAACGGAAATCCACCTGTCAACATTTTAGATGGGTACATGGGTACGCGGGCATGGGTTATACGATCCCATACACATACCCTCTCTACCCGATGGGTGTGATATTTTCCCATTTAAGTACCCATGGGTAATTTTTTGTCCCATACCCTTACCCTAATAGGGTTTTTACCCATAGGATACGCGGGTAATGGGTACCCATTGCCATCCCTAGTGATGGTCGAGATCCTCAGGTCAATTCCACCCTGATGATTTTTGCTGACGTCGAAAGCAAAAGTCGATTGAAGGTTATCAATCGGGAAGTGAACTTGGTTGCTCCTCCGACTCCCAATTATCTGAAATGGTCCCATACCGCCATCACATTCGACCAGTCTGATCACCCGACGCATATTGCCACCCCTGGGAGGCAAGCTTTGGTGGTCGACCCAGTTGCTGAAGGCACTCGATTGACCAAAGTCCTGATGGATGGTGGTAATGGCTTGAACATATTATACATGGAGACATTGAAAGGGATGGGCATTTCGATGTCCAGACTCAGTACCAGTAACATGAGCTTCCACGGAGTCATTCCTGGAAAGAAGGCTGAGTCACTCGGCCAAATTGCTCTTGATGTAGTTTTTGGTGATTCAAAGCATTTCCGGAAAGAAAAGTTGACCTTTGAGGTCGTGGATTTCCAGAGCGCTTATCACGCTATTCTGGGGAGACCAGCTTATGCACGTTTCATGGCCCGACCATGTTACGTGTATCTTAAACAGAAGATGCCTGGTCCCAAGGGCGTGATCACTGTCACGGGCAATCGGAAGAAGGCAGAAGAGTGCTTCCAGAAAGGCTCTAAGATCGCCGATGCTCAGTTGGCAGTGCTAGAGCTACAAGAGTATCAGAAAACTGCAGATCCGAGTGATCTGTTGCGAGCTAAGAAGCCCGCTACGGAGTCAGCATTTCAGTCGACTAGTGAGAGGAAACAGGTTCACATTCACCCGACTGATCCCAACGCTGCTCCGACCAACATCTCAACAACACTCGACTCAAAATAGGAAAAAGCGCTCATCCAGTTCCTCCGTGAGAACTGGGACATCTTTGCATGGAAGCCTGCTGACATGCCGGGTGTTCCCAGGGGGCTGGCTGAGCATCGCCTATGAGTCGACCCAAAATTCAAACCGGTTAAAGAGTATCTTCGGCGGTCCGCCATCCAGAAGAGAAAGGCCATTGGCGAGGAGGTGGCTCGGCTCTTAGCAGCAGAGTTCATCCGAGAGATCTACCACTCCGAGTGGCTCGCCAATGTCGTCATGGTCCCCAAGAAGGACAAGTCGTTGCGCATGTGCATCGATTTCAAGCATATCAATCGGGCCTGCCCGAAAGATCATTTCCCTCTTCCTCGCATCGACCAAATAGTCGACTCAACTGTGGGATGCGAGAGGTTGTCTTTTTTAGACGCCTATTCCGGGTACCATCAGATCCGTCTGTATGGACCCGATGAGATTAAAACAGCGTTCATCACTCCATTCGGGTGCTTCTGTTATGTCACCATGCCATTCGGTCTCAAGAATGCCGAAGCCACATTCATGAGGATGACTCAGAAGTGTTTGCTCACTCAAATCAGTCAGAATGTGGAAGCGTACATGGATGATATAGTGGTCAAGTCACGAAGAGGTTCCGACCTGTTGACTGACCTTGCTGAAACATTTGCCAATCTCAGGAGGTATGATATCAAGCTTAACCCATCAAAGTGTACATTTGGAGTTCCTGGTGGGAAGTTACTCCGTTTTCTCGTTTCTGAGCGAGGAATCGATGCTAACCCAGAAAAGGTTGGCACCATACTCCGAATGAAGCGTCCTGTGCGTGTGCACGATGTCCAGAAACTTACTGGATGCTTGGCCACTTTAAGTCGATTCATCTCTCGCCTCGGTGAAAAGGCATTGCCTCTTTATCGACTGATGAAGAAGTCAGACAAGTTCGAGTGGACTCTAGAAGCTGATGCAGCGTTTGCAGAGCTCAAAACTCTGCTCTCCACCCAACCGGTGCTTGCTGCTCCGATCAGCAAAGAGCCTTTGCTGCTTTACATTGCAGCCACTGGACAAGTCGTCAGTACCGTACTTACGGTCGAGCGGGAAGAAGAAGGAAAAGCCTTCAAAGTTCAACGCCCAGTTTATTATCTTTCTGAAGTGCTGACCCCATCAAAGCAAAGATACCCTCACTATCAGAAGCTTGTTTATGGGATCTATATGACCACGAAGAAGGTTGCTCATTATTTCTCTGATCATTCCATTACAGTCGTCAGCGACGCCCCTTTGTCGGAAATTCTTCATAACAGAGATGCAACTGGTCGAGTGGCAAAATGGGAGATTGAACTCCTTCCCCTTGATATCAAATTCGAGGCAAAGAAAGCCATCAAGTCCCAAGCAATAGCAGATTTCCTCGCCGAGTGGACTGAACAACAGCTTCCCACTCAAGTTCACTCGGAACACTGGACTATGTTTTTTGACGGTTCCAAGATGCTGAACGGTTCTGGTGCAGGGGTTGTATTGGTTTCCCCCCGAGGAGATAGGCTCAAATATGTTCTCCAGATTCACTTTGATTCTTCCAACAACGAAGCAGAATATGAAGCACTCCTGTATGGGTTGCGCATGGCCATTTCACTCGGCGTCCGTCGCCTTATGGTCTATAGCGACTCGGATCTGGTTGTTAATCAAGTGATGAAGGAGTGGGATGTCGGAAGCCCAGCTATGACAGGTTATTGTAATGCAGTGAGAAAGCTGGAGAAGAAATTCGAGGGATTAGAGCTTCATCATATACCCAGACTGAAAAATCAAACTGCGGATGATTTGGCGAAGATAGGATCCAAAAGGGAAGCCATTCCCAGTAATGTATTTTTGGAGCACATTCATGCACCATCAGTGCAGGAGGATCCTTTCACAGAAGAAGCCCCGCAGCAAAAGAGTGCCAATGATCCGACTGAAGTTGAGGTCCCAGCCGTGGTCGACCTAATTATGGAAGTTGTGGTCATCACTCCCGACTGGACGGTGCCGTACATCGCATATATCCTAAGGAAAGAGCTCCCAGAGAATGAAGAAGAGGCTCGACAGATCGTCCGACGATCCAAGGCCTTTACAGTGATCAATGGGCAGTTGTTCAGAGAAAGTGTGACTGGAGTCGGCCAGAAGTGTATCACGCCAGAAGAAGGTCAGATAGTTCTTGAGGATATCCACTCGGGGACCTGTGGCCATCATGCGTCCTCTCGGACCATTGTGGCTAAAGCATACCGAGCGGGATTTTACTGGCCGAAAGCAAATGAAATGGCAAACGAAATAGTTGACAAGTGTGAAGGATGTCAGTTCTATTCCAACATGTCGCACAAGCCAGCCTCAACCTTGAAGACCATTCCACTCGTCTGGCCCTTCGCTATTTGGGGATTGGACATGATTGGACCGTTGAGAACTGGCAGAAGCGGCTCTCAAGGCACGCGGGTCGACTATGCTTCAGTGGCTCACCCCCAGTCGAATGGACAAGCAGAACGTGCAAACGGCCTCATTCTCAAAGGGCTAAAACCACTGCTGATGCGTGATCTCAAGCACGCAGCAGGAGCTTGGGTCGATGAACTTCCATCAGTTCTCTGGGGATTGAGGACCACTCCTAATCGGTCGACTGGGAGAACTCCTTTCTTCCTGGTCTATGGAGCTGAAGCAATTCTGCCGAGTGACCTGCTTCACAATGCGCCTTGAGTCGAGCTATACTCTGAAGAAGAAGCGGAACAAGCCCGACAAGATGCAGTCGACCTCTTGGAAGAGGAGAGAGAAATGGCCCTGATCCGCTCGACTATCTATCAGCAAGACTTGCGTCGATTCCATGCCAGAAATGTGAAGAGTCGAGCCTTCCAAGAGGGGGATTTGGTCCTCCGAGTGGATCAACAGAAACCACACAAGCTCGCCCCCAATTGGGAAGGTCCCTTCATCGTCACAAGAGTCCTCCACAACGGAGCATATCATCTTTACAACGTTGATCGCTAGATCAACGAGCCTCGAGCTTGGAAGCGGAGCTGCTCCGCCCCTTTTACACTTAAAACTCACTCGGTTGAGATGTAATAAAAGTAATTTTTTAGTTTGTTTATCTAAGACAAGAATGTTATAATTTTCCCAGTGATTGTTATTGCTCTTTGTTGAAATTTCCCCCAGTGGGTGGCTTAGTTGTGAATCCGATTCGCCTAAGTTTGTAAAAAAATCCTTTCCGAGTGCGAGCCAGTATCTCACTCGGGGGCTTAGCTGCGAATCCGTTTCGCCTAAGTATTCAAAATCCTACCGAGTGGCGAGCCAGCCTCCCACTCGGGGGCTTAGCTGCAGTCCAAGTACTCGCCTAAGTATTCAAAATCCTACCGAGTGGCGAGTCAGCCTCCCACTCGAGGGCTTAGCTGCAGTCCAAGTACTCGCCTAAGTATTCAAAATCCTACCGAGTGGCGAGTCAGCCTCCCACTCGGGGGCTTAGCTGCAGTCCATGTACTTGCCTAAGTGTTCAAAATCCTACCGAGTGGCGAGCCAGCCTCCCACTCGGAGGCTTAGCTACAGTCCAAGTACTCGCCTAAGTATTCAAAATCCTACCGAGTGGTGAGCCAGTCTCCCACTCGGGGGGCTTAAAACAGCCCAAGGATTCGCCTTAACATCCAAAATAATAAAAATCCAACCGAGTGGAGAGCAAACCTCCCACTCGGGGGCTTAGCTGCAGCCCAGTGCTCGCCTAAGTAATAGAAATCCTACCGAGTGGAGAGCAAACCTCCCACTCGGGGGCTTAGCTGCAGCCCAGTGCTCGCCTGAGTAATAGAAATCCTACCGAGTGGAGAGCAAACCTCCCACTCGGGGGCTTAGCTGCAGCCCAGTGCTCGCCTAAGTAATAGAAATCCTACCGAGTGGAGAGCAAACCTCCCACTCGGGGGCTTAGCTACAGCCCAGTGCTCACCTAAGTAATAGAAATCCTACCGAGTGGCGAGCAAACCTCCCACTCGGGGGCTTAGCTGCAGCACAGTGCTCGCCTAAGTAATAGAAATCCTACCGAGTGGAGAGCAAACCTCCCACTCGGGGGCTTAGCTGCAGCCCAGTGCTCGCCTGAGTAATAGAAATCCTACCGAGTGGAGAGCAAACCTCCCACTCGGGGGCTTAGCTGCAGCCCAGTGCTCGCCTAAGTAATAGAAATCCTACCGAGTGGAGAGCAAACCTCCCACTCGGGGGCTTAGCTGCAGCCCAGTGCTCACCTAAGTAATAGAAATCCTACCGAGTGGCGAGCAAACCTCCCACTCGGGGGCTTAGCTGCAGCACAGTGCTCGCCTAAGTAATAGAAATCCTACCGAGTGGAGAGCAAACCTCCCACTCGGGGGCTTAGCTGCAGCCCAGTGCTCGCCTAAGTAATAGAAATCCTACCGAGTGGAGAGCAAACCTCCCACTCGGGGGCTTAGCTGCAGCACAACGCTCGCCTAAGTATTAAAAATCCTACCGAGTGGAGAGCAAACCCCCGCTCGGAGGCTTAGCTGCAGCCTAGTGCTCGCCTGAGTAAGGAATTCATCCCAATCCGCAAGGACGACGAGGTGCGAGTCGACTGTTACCTCCTCCTTCAGAGCTTCGCCACAAGTACGACGTGCGGTTCATCCCTATCCGCAAGGATGACAAGGTGCAGGTCGACTGCTGCCTCCTCCTTCGGAGCTTCACCACAAGTACAACGTGCGGATTCATCCCTATCCGCAAGGACGACGAGGTGCAGGTCGACTGTTGCCTCCTACTTCTGAGCTTCGCCACAAGTACAACGTGCGGTTCAACCTAATCCGCAAGGGTCGCAGTCTGTGTTCCATCTCCACCTACAGGATAAATGAAGCACAAGTCGACTGAAATCTCAATAGAATATCTTCCGAATGAGGAATAAAAGTTCTCTCGAAGGCAAACAAAGCATGTTAAAGGATAAATCAAGTTCGGATAAACGTCCTATGGATCCAAAGGTGCTCGGGCGTTAAGCCTATTAAAGTTTATCGGTTACAAAAACCACTCGGCATTCCGAGGAAAATTTAAGGTGGGACTTAGAAGTTTTTTACTCCTCCGGCGGAGGACTGGAAGGTGCAAAAACTGGTCGAGGTCAATCCCATCGGCAATACGGGTAGCAGCGGCGATGAAAGTCTCCATGAAAGATCTGAAGTCGTACTTCCTGGTATTGGCAACCTTGAGAGACGCTAGCTTGTCCTCTTGCGCTTCTTTGCAGTGGACACGAACCAGGGATAGAGCAACATCAGCACCACACCTGGCAGAAGACTTTTTCCATTCTTGCACTCGACTTGGAATCTCATTCAGTCGAGTCATCAGGGATTCAAGGTCATTTTGAAGATTCTGTTTTGGCCAGAGAGTCGAGTCGATCCGCGACACTGCAACCTTTAGTCGAGCAAGATAATCCACCACGCTAGGAACGCGAGACTCCTGTCGGAGCACATTCATAGTGGCTTCGTCCTGCACAGGAGAGTTGATGGGGTCCAAACTGGTTTCCACTCGACTGGTTTCTTCTTCAAAGTTTTAGCAGAATTCTGAAAACACAGCTCAGAATCAAAATAACGATCATGTGATGAGCCAGCAATAGCAAGACAGTCGGGTAAAAGAGATTACCTTCAAGCATGAGAAACAGCTTTTTGGCGAGCCCTCCAAGATAAATTTCCAGGTCGTTTCGCTTCCCCGCCAGTTGGCCAGCCTTGTAAGTCAGAACATTCTTGTCGTTCTTCAGTCAACTAACTTCCTTGTTAGCCGCATCAAGAGCGGCTTTCAGCTTGGCATTTTCATCTTCAAGTTTGTCGACTGAGGCAAGTTTCTCTTCAGCGAGCTTGGTTTTCTCCAAAGCCGGCTTATGTGCCTCTGCAAGGTCAAGGTCCTTCTTCTTCAAAGTCTCTTCCAGTTTATCTGCAAAGCAACAATGAGGACAGAGTTGAGAATGAACAGAAAAACAAAGGCAGTCGTCAAAAGTTCTCACCAGCCATATCTTTTGCTTCATCCCTTGCCTTCTGAAAATTCTCCTGAGCAAGCTTCAAATCGAGGTTGAGTTGGATCTGCTTGTTCTCTAACTCAGTATAGCGAGCCACAAGCTCGCAAGATTTCTACAAAGAGTCAACCAACAAAAGACATCAAAGATAGATCACTTTCGAGTGATTAAGGAAAAATAGTAGAATTTCTAAGACTACATTCGAATCAAAACATTCGACAGTAGTCTCGGAGACTACACCCAGTGGGTGCACTCAGCATGCCCCCACTGGTTTACCAATTTGGTTCGACCAGTCGACCAAAAGAGGCAAAAGGTCATGATTCTAAAAACCATGGCTGTCAGCGGTCAGCCGCAGTAAAAAAAATTATAGCTCTTTAGACTATAGTCGACTGCACGCAGTCGACCATAGTCTCGGGGACTACACCCAGCGGGTGCACTCAGCGTGCCCCCACCGGTTTTACGTTTCCATTCGACTTGGTCCGTCCAGGTCGAGTGAAGAAGATCACAGCATAAAGACTATAGCCGACTGCACGCAGTCGACCATAGTCTCGGGGACTACACCCAGTGGGTGCACTCAGCGTGCCCCCACAAAAGTTCAATCGACACACACACCCAGTGGGTGTACAGATATGGAAATCTCCAGAAGGAAGCAGTTTCAGGTAGCATATCCTAACAAAGCAAGCAACGACTGACTTACTTGGACATTGCTCTAGAGAGCTGAACTAGCATCACAGGCCGCCTGACTAGCCTCTCGGACCGCTTTCACCTGCTCCATCATGATCCCTGCCTGGCGTATGGCCTCCTTAGCAGCGCTCACTTGGTCTTCCGGGACGTGGTGTGTAGCAAAGAGGGATGGTGGATCAGCAGTCGACGAAGTGGGTCGGGCACTTGTCAGTGGTACAGCGAAAGACAGAGAAGCCCGAGTGGGGTGGCCTCCCTCGGAAATCAGCGTCTCAGGAATCGCCGCGACTGGAGCAGCCTTGCCAGCAGGCACTTTCTTATTCTTCCTCTTCCTCAATGGCGCTTCCTCGTCATCATCGGGGAGATCAATGACGTGAGGCGGAACTACAAGAAAGATTCAGAAGTAAACATGGAAGTCCAGTCGACTAAAAGAGAAACCTCAGAGATCTTACCAAGGTTGGAGGTGGCAGCATCCTCCATTTCATGATCTTCATCCTTGGATGAAGTCTCGGAGGTAGCGGCGCTGTAGATTTGAAGAATCAGCTGATCAGTCATAAAGTCGACCCAAAGTTCACTCATGTTGAATAAAGGAAATACAAGGTTCTGTTGATTACCCGGAGATGGTGGGGATGACCATTCGCATCTTGGGCAGGGCCTTCGCCGGCTTTGACGACGTTGCTCGAGGTTGCTTCGGCGGTTTCTCAGTCGGCGCAGGGGAAGTTGTCCTAGGCCGCTTCGTCGACTGCCCAATGGGCACAACAGCTTTTCCGCGCCCAGCCGCCGGGTCATGCGTCAACTTGGACGTTCCCTCCGAGCGAGGAGGATCGACGTCTTCCTCCTCTTCCTCCTCCTCCTCCTCTTCATCAGAGCTATCATCCTCCTTGTCCTCCTCGCCGTTGGACTCCCATTCCTCAGGACTTTCACCTCCACTTCCTTCTTCTTCTTCGACTGTTTCCTGCGCCCCGTTGGGCATCGAGTACATCTCAGTGGTGACCTAGAAGACAACAAAACAAAGCGAAAGTCAGTCGACAAATTGGCATCAAAACAGAATGAATGCAGCAGAATCACAGTCGGAGATAAGTGGTTATACCTTGTCTGGTACGTAACTCTGGTCGAGTGGTGGAATCCTCCTAGCTCCGCGAGGGTTGTCTTTGTTTCCTGTGATGGCAGTCATCCACTTCTCCAGCATGGCGTCATCAACCTCCTCTGGATGGACCCGAGTGGTATCATCCGTACCAGAGTACATCCACATCGGATGACCTCGGTATTGGAGTGGCTGAATACGCCGTCGGAGGAAAACCTCCAGGAGATCCATGCCGGTCACCCCGTCGCGAATAAGCTGGACTACACGCTCCATCAGCAACTTCACTTGGGGCTTCTCCTCTGGTAACACCTTCAGGGAAGACGGCTTGTTCACTCGACTCATGGAGAAAGGAGGGAGCCCGGTCGACTGCCCCGGCGTCGGCTGGACTTGGCAGTAAAACCAGGTTGACTGCCACCCTCTAACCGAGTCGGGGAGAGTCATAGCTGGAAAGGCGCTCTTCCCCCTCATCTGGACCCCGAGTCCCCCACACATCTGGATTACTTGGGTCCTCTCGTCATTCGGGTTCGTTTTCTTCACCGTCTGAGAGCGATAGGTGAATATGTGCTTGAAGAGACCCCAGTGCGGTCGACAACCCAAGAAATTCTCGCATAGCAAAATGAAAGCAGCAAGATAGACAATGGAGTTTGGAGTGAAATGATGGAGTTGCGCTCCAAAAAAGTTCAAAAACCCCCGAAAAAAAGGATTTGGCGGCAGAGAAAACCCCCGATCTACTTGGGTGGCCAGGAGGACAAACTCACCCTCTTCAGGCTGCGGTTGCCACTCCGTGCCCGGAAGCCTCGCCGACCCATGGGGGATCAGTCCTTCGTTGGCCAAATCGGCGAGATCCTTCTCGGTGATGGTCGAGCGGATCTAGTCTCCTTGGACCCAGCCCTGCGGCAGCTTGGACCGCGAAGAGGAGCCGCCCCGACTTGGCGCTCTCCCCTTTACCTTCGCCGCCGCCTTCTTCACCCGTTCCAGGGCTGCGGTCTTCTCCTTCACCATGGTCGCCGGCGAGGCAAGTACCGAGCTTCGGCGCTGGAAAGACGAAGAGCGCGGCGAGAAGGTTTGGAGGCGGAGAGAGGAGAAGTCTGAGGTCGCACTGTTCAAAATGCCCTGTCCAACACTTTATATGGAGCCGCTTCCGAGTGGCTGACCGGTAGGCCCAGGCAATCCCGTCACAATCCCGCAACAGGCGCCCGCACGATACGTGGCTAAAAAGGCGGCGCGAAGATCGAGGCGTCATCGTCTTATCCCATCCGAGTGCCGCGGTTTTCTCCGCTTCGCGCGCTTCCCAAAATTTGGATCCCGCGAAATCCGCTAACCGCAGAGCAACTCGTCAGATACCAGATTTCCTCCGATCCGTCGCTCGGAAATCCTCAGGTTCACGGAGTTCACTCGAAAAACGTGAAGAATGGATCAAGGCGACTGAAAGAGAAGTTGATGCCATCACTAAAAGGTCGTTGATCCAGAGTAAGACGCACTCACAACACGAAGAACAGGTCAGAAAGATTATCAACTCCTTCCTCACTCAAACCTCGATCCATTCGGGGGCTAATGATGAAGTCATGTACCTGGGGTAGGGTCATAGACCTGCCCAAAGGTACCCTCCACAAGGACACTTGCAAGAGAAGTAGCCTTCCAGTCGACCTGGTAGGTTTCCACTCGACAGATTCAAAGACACTCGACCATGAAGACCCACTCGACCACCAGGAGTCCAAGAGCCACTCGGTGCCCAAACGGTCTATAGTTAAATAGTCTTTATGACCTTAATGACACTTTATGTAAGGCGTTACCAGTAACGCCTAGCTTTAATGCACCTTAAACCCTCTACTACGTGGGCTGGCTGGGGTCCTGGCGCACTCTATATAAGCCACCCCCTCCACAGGTAGAAGGGTTCGCACCCCTGTACACATACGCATATAATCCAGTCGACCGCCTCCGGGCTCCGAGACGTAGGGCTATTACTTCCTCCGAGAAGGGCCTGAACTCGTAAATCCCTTGCGTATACAACTACTCCATAGCTAGGATCTTGCCTCTCCATACCTACCCCCATTGTACTGTCAGACTTAGAACCACGACAGGGGGACCCTAGGAAGCGCCGCCACCAGCCCTCCTTCACGCGCCGCTGGGCAAAGGTTGGCGTAGGCGGCCGTGGGGTTGTCTTCCTCCCTGCCGGTCCCCTGTAGCGCGGGATGCGGAGGCCCCTGGGATGTAGCATTTGTGCAAGGTGTAGCAGTGGCTTCATGGTCGGCTGAGTCGGCGGTACAGGCGGCCGTGATGTCTGCGGTGGCTGCGAAGCCTAGCCCAGTCGTTGAGCGGCAGGGGCTGCGAGCGGCTGGTGCGGGTGGACTGGGCGGCGGGCAGATTTGGCGGTGGCGGCATCGCGGCGAGGAAGGGCGTTGGTGGCGGGGTCCGGTGCGGCCTAGGCCGGCTCCTGGCTTGGCGTGAAGGGTGGCGCGGGTTGCATGCTACATGATCTGCGGGCAGCTGCCGCCTCGAGGCTGGTGAAGGTAGCGGCGCAGTGGTGGAGGCTGGCTGGGCGTGCTGGTCATGTATGTGTCGGGACCTTGGCGTGTAGTGTGAGGAGGCTTCTCAAGTGAGCTTCTTTGGTTGTGGCAGTGGGTCAATGTGGTGTCCCTCTTCGGCACGCAAGCGTTTGTGGGTGGCCTCACGGAGATGTGTGCTAGCTACCATGGTGGGGCGGCACGGGGGTGTTGGAAATATGCCCTAGAGGCAATAATATTTGTATTATTATATTTCCATATTCATAGTTGATAGTTCACATTTCATGCTCTAACTGGTATGATCCTAGAATATGCGATTAAGTAAAAAGCTCATATGCACGTGTGAAATGATAAACGGATAAAATGAAGGTTCCTAGTCTCGCCTCTAACACTATCTCAAGTATTATTGGTGATCTTGTTTTCCGGATCTTAGGATATTGTCAAGTGTAACGATGATCCTAAAACAATATTGAGATTATGATGTTGGAAGAACGATCATATTGAATCGACCCAAACTTGTTTGTTATGAATTGAGTTAATATCGTCTGTATTCAATTGTAATAACATGGAATGCTAGCATGTGTTTAGTTCCTCGGACCATGAGAGTGTCTCAGTCACTTCCTACCATACGGTGGGCTTTGGGGTTTCTCAAACGTCATCTCAAGGTGATCATAAGGACAACTTTCAGGCCTACCAGAAAGTTTGACAAGTGATCAGACAGCTCGAGAGTGGGATTTGCTCCTCCGGCGATGGAGAGATATTATTAGGGCCCTCTAGGTGTTACGACATCAATCATCGTCTAGCCAAACACACGTGACTGCATCACAGGGATGCCGGAACATGTCAACGAGGAAGAAGAACAAAACCAGTAATAGGAGCAACAGTATAGCATTGGTATAACGAGGTGCTATATAAACGGTTTTTAACCCCTTTCCGCGACGGCATTTTGAACTGTCGCTAATCGAGTGATTGCGATAGGGGGGGGGGGGTCCTTCCCACACAACTCAGGAACCGTCGGGGATATGGAGCCAGGATCCAGAGGCCTTGCAAAATGTAATCATGTGCGATGCAGCACACACTAGGTTCTTTTGCACGTGTGTCGTAATGAACCATTTGGGAAACAGTATGTAAGGCACACAGGCCAACATTGGAACTGTGTGCGATATGTGCCCCATCGCACATGAGTTTTCTGTGGAACTCGTCTGCCATACAAGACGCCATCACACACGCTTCTCAACAATTACCGTGTGCGATAATGTTCCGTCACAAAAGGTTCAGGTGCCCCTTCGCACACATACAAGTGCTGCAGACCGTTTGTGATTTGTTGTGTATCACCGACAGTTGCGGCAAGATGACATGTGCTTTTCGTTTGCGATCCCACACGTTTCCTGAAAAATTTACGACTGGGATTGTATTTTACATTGGGCACGGTTTACTCCGAGCTCTCATGTGCGATAACGTGATATCACAAACGGTTCCGGAGAGCCTACTCAGATGTAGTAGCGCTGCAAATCGTTTGCGATCTGCCGTGTATCACCAATGGTTCCACTACGATTGATGTATACTTTTCGATGTGAATCGCACACACTCATTTAGTTGAACCGTGTGCGGAGAAATTGCGAGGTTAAAACAAAAATATCTCATTTTGTATCGCCATGCAAAAAGAAAATTCGCCATATTATACAATTGAACAAATAGTTTCCATGGAAAGAACAATCATCTGATTTTGCAACAATTGCAATTGAACAAATGGTAGCTAAATTCCAATGATTTTTCGATGTATATATGCATTACATAACTAATCATAGTGTACGAAATACAAAGACCTAATCACATGCAAAAGAATGGATCCGTACGTATATGTTTAATGGATAACTCTTACTCAATGTTTCGGGAGAAACCAGGCTGAAATTTTCATTACCACTAGTAGGATTGATGTAGTGATTCAGGAAGAAGTCGCTGATAAATCACCGAACCATCAGCAATTCACCAGCAGGGAGTAATTCAGGGGTCCTCGGTTCTAAGATGAGCTGCAGTACTAAATATCAGAATGTGCCATATGAGTGGAGTAGAAGATATTAATTAAGATATACTTACTGGTACTAATTCGCAAAGCTTTAGGGATCTCATTGATGAACTCTATTTCCTTTCGTGGCCATTGGATGTGATGTAATAGTGTTGCTCCCAAGGTCCTATGCTCATCAAAGTCTCCTAGGACATTCTTCAGGGAAAATTTATTGAATTCGCGCTTTACTTCGGTTGCGTCGCACTTCACACTGCCCTGCTTCAATGACACATTGTCCAACAAGAGGCCCTCTTCCAAGAAGGGTGGACAAACCCAGGCTGTTGCACATTTTAATGTACCTTCATAATGTGTAAGCACACCCTTCAGTCTGTCTTTCATTCCAGATAGATCAGATATAGCATCATCATGAGCAGCTGCAGTCTCAGTGTCGCTGGGGTCAGCTGATGCACAACTACTCTTGTGCGGTTTTGTCGCGCAATAACCAGCATCCTCCATGTCCGCCTCCCCTCTCATCTGCTGGCTATCTGTCAGTGTTAGTCTTCTGCATCATCATTGACTCCTAAATATCCTTTTGAACAGTCGGATACATGTCCTTCCTCAACCTTACATACAATTCATTCCACTTCATCTCACTCCTCGCTTTTTTCATGCCGAGCCTCTCTTCTTTGCTGAGTGTGAAAGCCCTCTTGTGCGGGACATTAACACCTATACCCCTTGCACGGCCAGGGGGCTCTCTTGTTGCCAGAACGTCGGACAAAATGTCACATGGCCCTGACTTCCTGTAGAACCTTCCAGGGATCTTGGAAGCCTTTAACATCACGCGATACAATTGTTCATCATGTGAGTTTTCAAAGTAATAAGTTCCATCATCACGCATCCTTGCACGTGCCCGCAAGTAGTCTATAGCGCGTTCGCCCTTGATTTCACTAAATGCCGGTTTCCCACCCGCCGCTACTGCTTCTTTGTCCTCCTGGTCCAATATCGGTTTCTTGTCGTACTATCCTGCAACACCCATACGGTGGGTGTGTGTGTTCCTCTTCCGAAGTTACGATTGCTTGGCACTCTTCTCAGCAAACATTATAGTTTCTCTGACCCTTTTGAATTTTGCCCAGTCTGCCTTTGTAATTTGGGGGTATGCGGGGATTGGGTCCTTGCCTTCACTCAAGTTCTTGTTGTACAACACGTGCTTCCAGTTTCTCCAAGCATCCCTAGCTTTCTTCAGTGCAGCATGTTCCACCTGCATTCTCCACTGCTCTAGAACGTTGAAGTGATCCATGATCTCCTGGACTATCTGTCCAGTAGATTAATATTGAGCCTTGCCCTGCCAACAAATCCACACACACTCTTGAACCTCGTGTGTACTTTATCTGGTTTAGTTGGAGCCCAAGACTTTAAATCGATCTCGGTTACTTCATATACACCTTTAGGCTGGTGTGTTGGCTTCCTTGGAGCGTTCCTCGGTGTCCTGACCAGAAGGGGTAATTGTTGCAACTCAATCCCGTTCAAGATTACTTGATCCCTCACCATCAGTTGAAGATCTAGGGTTGTCGGAATCAGATGAAGAAACATCGCCTGAAGCATTAGTGTTGTCGCTGCTTCTCGGCATCTACAGAGATCACATGTGAAGAGGATAGGCATAAACTAACAACTTGGTATCAAGCTGTCTAAACATGCCATGCAATCATTAAGAAAATGTACGGCTTATTTTGTTAAGTTTGTGTGACTCGGGCGCCTGCGATCTGTAAATCGGTAGTAATTTACTTGAACAAATACAGATTATATGTACCAGTTAGGAAGGTAGATAATGAACATATATATATATATGCTCTCCATTATATTATAGGCAATTTGGGAACATATGGGACGAAATAGGAAGAGGGATTGCGAGGAAATATGCCTCACCGTGATGGAGAGCAGTAACTAATAGGTTTCCTAATGCTAACACGACCAGACCACGGGAGAGGTGAGGGTTACAGGATCGATATGCTCGAGGGTGGCTGGCGAGCAATCGAAGACGGCGAGCCGTGGGTAGCCTCGTGTTCACTAGTAGAAAAGAGGGCTTTGGTCCAGGCCGGGTTAGCCCATTAGTCCCGGCTAATACTCATGATCATGTGCGATCATGTGCTAAGAACAACTAAGTGGCTAGGATTGGTTAGATGACTATGATGATGATGTGGTATCGAGTAGAAGTTATATGATCGATGATGATGAGTAGGACTTGTTATTATGATACCAATGATGAGTTATTTATTATTATGATCGACGATGCATGATGTTAAGTTGTTATATGAGCATGATGAGTTATTATATATATATCAGTAGGTGAAATGAACATGGAATAGATTCAAGTGGAGGCAGCATATGGTGCACATCGAAAGTAGTACTAATCCAAACCAGATCAAGTTTGGATATAGTAGTACTTTCGACATGCACCAAATGTTGCCTCCACTTGAATCTACTCTACGTTCATTTCACCCACTGTTATATAATAACTAATCATGGTCATAAAATCATATGATGAAAGTACTATATATATAAAACACAACAAAAATAAGCTGCAATTTAAAAAATAAAGGAAAAGGTAGCAGCTGCGCTTTTCTAAACGCTACTGCTACTTACAGCTATCCGCAGCGCTTTTCCAGCACGAGCGCTACTACTAACTAGGTATAGCAGTAGCGCTGCCATCCTAGCGCTACTGCTAAGAGTTAGTTGTAGCGCCTTAGTAGTAGCGATGGCACAAGCGCTACTAGTAACTCTAAAACCAGCGCTGCTACTAGGGTTTTCCCTAGTAGTGTTAGCCCTCTCCAAGCCTTTCCATAATAACTTCTGTACTTGAACCTGGCGAAGATTGTTGTCTTGATTGCCTTCACTTCCATAACTTTGCCCTACACTATCTCATCGTAAGACAACCGCGCAATAAGCGTCAATGAAAGGTTGGCATGATGTTGAGGGATGCAGGGAATAAGACCAGTGTGTTTAACTAAGCCACTGACCACCCAACTTGTGCCATACTTAGGGAGATAGCCGTGCAACCTGGCGGGACAATATGCGTTCTTGCATACCATTGTCAGGTATTTCTGACTTGACACCTGAGCTATGAAAACCCTTTGCATGGACATTGCCCAATTAATTATTGCATCCTTCAGAGCTTGTTGGGATACATACCACCCATCGCAATATTCTTCTGGTGATATTGCCAGGCAGAATCATGTCCATCATTTACGGTCATTGCAGATGAGAAGTCATGATTCCATGATGCAGGATTCGGGACCTCCTCTGCATTTTCTTCTTCATCCGACTCGTCAGAATCATCGGCATGACCCCTATCAACATCGGTGTCTTCTTCTTCCATCTACCTCGTCAGCGTCCACCTCGCCACTGTAATCACCATCGACATTTCCTCCTTCTACCTGACTACTTTGCCCTGGTTCATAACCATCAATATTTCCTCCTTCTACCTGACACCTCTGTCATGGTTCGTAACCATAATCTCTAGCATTTGACATAGATAACTGCCTCCCTCCGCTGCTCTGCCCAGGACCGTAGACATCCTCGCTTTCATGTGCAGTGACCTCCTTCATGGCGGGAAGCACTAAGGCAACATGATTGCATCCCCTGCGTTCACAACCTTGTAACCACCGCACCAAATCGGAGTCTCACTCTATTGGCCTCAAATAAAAGTAAATTATTGAACTTGACCGTGTCCACAATGCATGAACACCGACGGTTGTGTTTCAGTATCAAGCCCTAAACTTGCCGCAATCCATTCTTTCAACTGACTGACAAACCATGTTTGAGGTGCGCTCATTGGCACCTCTAGGTGAGTAAATTCACTCAGATCAGCTCCCATCTCAGTTGTTTGGACAGTACCAGGACCGTAGTAAAATATGAACTTCACTACATCAGACATCTCAGCTCACCTAATTTATTTTTCAGCAACGAAAGACAAGTATTAAGCAACTGAAAGGATCGATATAGTTGACTAGAGGGGGGTGAATAGGCAACTAACAATTTTTAGCTTTTCTTGACCAAATTAAACTTTGCAACAAAGTAAGTTGTCTAGATATGCAACTAGGTGGACAACCTATATGATGCAATCAACACATGCACACGAGCAAGCAAAGATAGAAACACAAATAAGCTTGCACAAGTAAAGGGATAGGATAACCAAGAGTGGAGCCGGTGGAGAAGAGGATGTGTTACCGAAGTTCCTTCCTTTTGAGGGGAAGTACGTCTCCGTTAGAGCGGTGTGGAGGCACAATGCTCCCCAAGAAGCCACTAGGGCCACCGTATTCTCCTCACGCCCTCACACAATGCGAGATGTCGTGATTCCACTATTGGTGCCCTTGAAGGCGGCAACCGAACCTTTACAAACAAGGTTGGGGCAATCTCCACAACTTAATTGGAGGCTCCCAACGACACCACGAAGCTTCACCACAATGGAATATGGCTCCGCGGTGACCTCAACCATCTAGGGTGCACAAATACCCAAGAGTAACAAGATCCGCAAGGGATAAGTGGGGGGAATCAAATGTCTCTTGGTGGAAGTGTAGATCGGGCCCTTGTCACCCAATCCCGAGCAAATCAACAAGTTTGATTGGCTAGGGAGAGAGATCGGGCCAAAATGGAGCTTGGAGCAACAATGGAGCTTAGAGATGGAACAACTAGAGGTAGGAGACACCCCTTTTATAGTCGTGGAAAGGATCCAACCGTTATCCTCAAGTTCATCCTGCGACACACGGTACTACCACTCCAGAAGCGCGGTACTACCGCAAGGCCACGCGGTACTACCGTGGAGGACCATGGTACTTCCGCGGCAGCAGCAGAGGCCGGGACTAGTCTGACTGCCCTTGCGGTACTACCCAAGGCAGGTAAGCCACAGCCTACGAAGAGCGCGGATGAAATAAAATACATCCGTGCCTACTTCCGCTGAAAAAGAAACAGTGCAAAAACCCGACGCGGTACTACCGCGCACGAGGTGCGGTACTGCCGTTGAGGCGCGGATGTAAAAAATTACATCTGCTCCTACTACCGCGGCACAACGGTACTGGGTATGAGGGCCACGGTACTACGGCTCCAGGGGAGCGGTACTACCGTGGCCTCCCGCGGTACTACCGCGCATGACATGCGGTACTATCGTGTGGGCGCGGATGTAAAAAATTACATCCGCTCCTACTACCGTACCGGAGCAGCACTAGGCCTGGGAGTTGCGGTACTAAGGCTCCAGGGGAGCGGTACTACCGTGACCCCTAGCGGTACTACCGCAGGTGCTTGCGGTACTACCGCTCAGTAGAGCAGTACTACCGCAAGTATAGCAGTAGCCGTCTGATTATACACAACTAGGATAACGGAAAGACGCTCCAAAGTGCAAGGAAAGGTAGGACATGTGTACGTGTTGATTCCACCCAAACCTTTCCGACGTGGAACCCCTCTTAATAGTACGGCTCTCCTACGACTCAAATCCACCAAAGAGAAACGTAACAACATCGTGTTCAATAGATTCCGAGGGGCACCGAATCGTCTCGTACCTAGAGATGAAGCATCTGAGAAACTCAAGGCACACGATTAGTCCGCAAAAGCATTGTCATCAATCACCAAAACACCTAAGGGATAAATATGCCCTTACAATCTCCCCCTTTTTGGTGGATTGATGACAATACGGGATTTGCACAAAGATAAGATAATTTTGAGCAAGGGCAAACCCCTCCTCTCTAAAATATAGACGGGCTCCCCCTAGATGTGTGCACTCTAGTTAGATGCTTTGGACTGCATAGCACACAAACTAGGATCAACACTCCCCCTATATTTTAGAGATAAAGGCATGACAAATAACATTTAAGCAGAGCAAAGCACAAAGGTAACACAATATATCACAAGCTCGCTAAGATAGATAGAGTGCATATGTCTTACACCATATGAAGTAAAGCAACCCAAAGCAACTGAAACGAGGTTAAAACGAGGAAGCAGCAAACACACTGACACACGAAAGACGACACAAAACTCGCAAATCCCTACACTCCCTCCCCCTTTGGCATCGAGACACCAAAAAGGCAGAGAGGACACCTACACACAAGAGATGGCTCAAGCAGGGAACTCGTCCCAACCCTCTCCGTCGGACTCCCCAGCAGCAGGGATGGTCTCCTCGACGTCCTCCTCAGAATCAGTCCACCTGTAGCCTTGCTTCTCCATCCACTCGGCCTCTGGAGTGATGCGCTCCTCAGACCCGCCAGACACATCCTCACCATAGAGCTGCAAGATCTTCTTGTCCCGGCGACGACTCTCCTTGGACGCCACGTGAGTCTTGTACTGCCCCTTGGCTTGCATGCAGAAAAGAGTCTTCATCTTGTCCTTCAGCTTCTTGGCCCACGAAGGCATAGAGGAGCTCTGTGAAGGCCTAGCAGCACGGCCCTCAGCAACATCCTCGGCGCCAGCATCCTCCTCATCAACAGCAGCCCTAGCAGCAGATGCCTCGGCACGAGTAGTAGTGTTGGCCCAGTTGGGTTTGACACGCAGACAGATGGGATCATGGCGAATCCAGTCAGGGGCAAGGAACTCCTCACCAGGGAACATCTTCTCCCAAGTCTTCGAGATCAGCAGAAACAGATAGGGCCCATAGATAGGCACTTTGAGGTTGAACACCGCAAACTGAAGCTCACACCACATGATGTGTGAGACATACTGTAACGCCCCGGATTCGATGCGCCAGGTGTCCTTCAGTTATTCGCCGTCGTTGCCATGTCGTTTGCTTGCGTGTTGCTCTTTGCCATGTCATCATCTGCATTTCATATCATGTCATCATGTGCATTTCATTTTGCATACGTGTTCGTCTCATGCATCCGAGCATTTTCCCCGTTGTCCGTTTTGCAATTCGGCACTCCTATGTCTCCCGGCGCCCCCTTTTACCTCTTTTCGTGTGTGGGTGTTAAACGGTCTCGGAATGGACCGAGGTTTGTCAAGCGGCCTTGGTATAGCACCGGTAGACCGCCTGTCAAGTTTT
The DNA here is from genome assembly GCF_018294505.1 of Triticum aestivum. Classification (NCBI taxonomy): domain Eukaryota; kingdom Viridiplantae; phylum Streptophyta; class Magnoliopsida; order Poales; family Poaceae; genus Triticum; species Triticum aestivum. The sequence continues at coordinate 729,694,065 of NC_057813.1, forward strand.
GGATCATTTGGAGGTCGTTTGGTACTCCAACGGTTAACCGGGTAACCGTAAACCCCTCTTTCTCTTTGCAGCCCAACACCCCTTTCAAAGTGGTCCAAAACCCACCAAACTCCCCTCCATGCCGTCGGTCGTTCGATCACGATCGCGTGGCCGAAAACCGCACCTCATTTGGACTCTCCTAGCTCCCTCTACCTATAAAACTAGATCCCCCCGAAAATTCGCGGATCAAATCGTAGTCCAAACCTAGCCTTCTTCTTCCTCCGCGCGCCGGACACGTCCGTGCGGCGCCGGACACGTCCGCGCCGCCGCGCCCGGCCAGTCCCAAGCCGCCACGTGGCCTCCTCGCCACCCGCGCCGCACCGGCCCGCCCGAGCCCGGGTCGGGCCCCCCAAGCCCATCGCCGCGCCGCCGCCGCTCGCCCTTCGGGGCCCGCGCCTCCTCCCGCGGCCGACCTCGCCGGAGTGCCCCGGCGCAGGTGCGCCGCCAACCCCGCCGCCGGCCGACTCCGCCGCCGTGCCCCCGACGCTGCCGCCCGGCCCGCTCCCGCCGGCTCCCGCGCCTCCCGGCGCCGGCCCCGCCATGGCCGCCCCTCCGCCGGCGACCTCCTCCGTGCCGCCCGGCCTCCCCGGCCCGGATCCGGCCGGGCCCCATTCCGGCCGCCGTTCCCGCCGCGGATCCGGCGAGATCCGCCGCCGCCTCGGTTCGCGTGCGCCAGTTGACTTTCTTTCCCCCTCCACCGAAATCCCTAAGTCCCAGGATTTTTGTTATTTTCATGCATTTTCATCATGCCATAACTCTATCATCGTTGCTCCGTTTTGCGCGTGTAATATGTCAAATTGTTCGTCTCGAAGAGTAGATCATTTCATCTCATTGCATCATTTTCATTTGAGCTCTTCTTGATGCCCGAAATGCTGTTAGAAGAGGTCTATGTGATGTTAGTTTCTGATTCTTATCAGAACATGCACTTTTGTCATTTTTGCCATGATTGATGTGTGCACCCTATGGACTTGAGTCCTACATGTGTTTTGTAATATGCCATGCCATCTTTCCAGGGGTGTATGCCATGTATTTTTGTGATCTATGTGGTGACTAGCACAAGCATGCAAAGTAGGCTTCCTGATGTTGTTGTTTTCAGCCCTGTTTTGCTGATATTTTTATGCCATGTTAACTTGATGCTACAGAGAGATCCATGCATATTTTGAGATACTTCAGTAAGGATGTTTTGTTAAGCATGTCTTGATCTATCCATCCATGCCCTTTTTTGCAATTATGGAGTGCCCTAGCTTGAGTCAATCGAGCTCTACTTTTGCTATAAAATGTTTCCTGGCAGATTGTTTACATGTTATTCAATTTTGCCAAGGTTGTTGTAGTGGATCTGTGTATGCTATGATGTTGTTCTTGCCATGTATAGCTTCTATGCCATGTCTTCTTACTGTCAGTTTCCTTGCCATGCCATGTATTGCTCTGTGGTGAGTGGTTCAAGCTCACCAACATGCCTACTTATTGTTGTTCCTGCCATGTATGAATCTGTAATATAACTTGCCATGTTCACATGGGTGCCATCATATTTTCTGATCCTTTTTGGCTCATGGTCAGTAAGGGACTTTTGTTCTATGCTTTGAGTAGATTCATGCCATGCCTTTGTTTGCCATTATAAGTTCCTGTAACATGTTGTTTGATAGCTCTAAACATTGCAACCTGATGTTATTTCTGCCAATGCCTGAAACTGTTATTATTTGCAATCTTGCCATGTTATTTTGAGCATGTTCTAGTGATTTCTGGAGATAGCTCAGTGTTCATGTTTTGTAATGCTTTACCTGTACATCATGCCCATGCCTTTTGTTTTCTTGTTGAGGTCCTGTAGCATGTTGTTTTGATGCTTGCAATATGCCTACTTGCTATTTTGGACAGATTGTTGTCATGACTTGAATAGAGTGTATGGGTTGAACCGTTGCTCCGTTTTGAGTGTGCTCTATATGAAACTTGCTTGATTTTGCATGTAGTTTCATATTATCATGTTGCATCCTTGTTTTGAGGTGTTTGCTTGATGTTTGTATGCCTTTTGCATCAATGCCATGTTTAACTTGTTTTGCTCCTATCTTCTAAGCCGTAGCTCCGAATTAAATCAACTTTATATGTAACTTGACTAGAATTTCGTGTAGATCATCATGGTGCATCTTAACTTGCTGTTTAACAACTTGAACTTAAGGTTTATTCAGATCTGGACCAATTTCGAAATTTGCATATGAGGACTTACCGGAATTGTTATATGTTGTTCCCGGCCTCATTTAAACTTGCCTTGATGTGTTGCTCTTGTTTGCATCATCCCTTGCCATGAGTAGCTTCATGTAGGCTTGTCATGCATCATGCTTGGTTGTGCATCATGTCTTGTCTATGTGTGGTGTGTTTACTTTGTTGTGTGCTTCTTCTTGTTAGTTCCTGTTTCGTTGCGATCGTGAGGATACGTTTGTCTACGCTTGGTTCGGCTTCATCCGTTCGTCTTATTCATGGACTCGTTCTTCTTCCTAGCGGGATTTCAGGCAAGATGACCGCTACCCTGGATCTCACTACTATCATTGCTATGCTAGTTGCTTCGTTCTATCGCTATGCTGCGCTACCTATCACTAAGCCTCTAACCTTTTTCACCCTTCCTAGCAAAACGTTGTTTGGCTATGTTACCGCTTTGCTCAGCCCCTCTTATAGCGTTCTTAGTTGCAGGTGAAGATGAAGTTTGTTCCTTGTTGGAACATGGAGATGTTGTTCCTTGTTGGAACATGTTTACTTGTTGGGATATCACAATATATCTTATTTAATTAATGCATCTATATACTTGGTAAAGGGTGGAAGGCTCGGCCTTATGCCTGGTGTTTTGTTCCACTCTTGCAGCCCTAGTTTCCGTCATATCGGTATTATGTTCCCGGATTTTGCGTCCCTAACGCGGTCGGGTGATTTATGGGACCCCCTTGACAGTTCGCTTTGAATAAGACTTTTCCAGCAAGGCCCAACATTGGTTTTACTTTTGCCTCACCTAGCCTTTTTCCCTTGGGAGTCGCGCATCCCGAGGGTTATCTTTATTTTTCCCCCCTCCCCCCCGGGCCAGTGCTTGTCTAAGCGTTGGTCCAAACTAGAGCACCGTGCGGGACCATCCCTTGGCAACTTGGGTTACGTCGGTTCCTGTACGCTTCGCTTATCCGGTCGTGGCCTGAGACGAGATACGCGCGGCTACTATCAAGGTGTCGGCACGCCGGGAGGTCTTGCTGGTCTTGTTTTATTGCTGTCGAAATGTCTTGTAGCCGGGATTCCGAGACTGATCGGGTCTTCCCGGGGAGAAGGAATATCCTTCGTTCATCGCGAGAGCTTATCATGGGCTAAGTTGGGACACCCCTGCAGGGTATAAACTTTCGAAAGCCGTGCCCGCGGTTATGTGGCAGATGGGAATTTGTTAATGTCCGGTTGTAGAAAACCCGAAGTTGATCTTAATTAAAATACACCAACCGTGTGCGTAACCGTGAGTGTCTCTTTTCGGGGTTGATCGAGAGGAGAAAACGGTTTCTAGGTTATGTCTGACGTAAGTAGGAGTTCAGGATCACTTCTTGATCATTACTAGTTGACGACCGTTCCTTTGTTTCTCTTCTCGCTCTCATTTGCGTAAGTTAGCCACCATATATGCTTAGCCGCTGCTGCAACCTCACCACTTTACCCCTTCCTTTCCCATTAAGCTTTGCTAGTCTTGATACCCATGGTAATGGGATTGCTGAGTCCTCATGGCTCACAGATTACTACACCACCAGTTGCAGGTACAGGTTTGCGATGATCATGACGTGAGAGCGATGTTTGCTTGTATTGGAGTTCTTCTTCTGCTTCTTCTTCGATCAGGGGATAGGTTCCAGGTCGGTAGCCTGGGCTAGCAGGGTGGATGTCGTTTGAGCTTCTGTTTATGATTCATCCGTAGTCGGATGTTGATCTTGTATTTGATGTTGATGTATTCTTGTGGCATTCGTGCCTTATGTATGTATCCCCATCTATTATGTAATGCTGATGTAATGATATCCACCTTGCAAAAGCGTTTCAATATGCGGGTCTATCCTTGGTGGGACCGTCGAGTTCCTTTTGGATAGGGTCGCATATTGGGCGTGACAAGTTGGTATCAGAGCCTCGACCGACCCTAGGAGCCCCCTTGATTGATCGTGTAGTGTGGCCGATGTTGAGTCTAGAATAAACTGTTTTCGGAGTCTAGTTATATCGGAGAGTAGGAATTCTTTTTACTCCTCTGCCCCTTCGTCGCTCTGGTAAGGAATCTTGATGTAGGTGTTTTGAATTACTCCTCTTCCCGTTCAAATTTTTCTTTAGGTTCACGCAGTTGGTTTTCGGGTAGTTGTTCCTCAGCTCGTTGCATCCGGTGCATTTCTCGTCAAGTTGACTCGAGCCTCTTCATCTTTGAGTTCAATCCTCAGTTCTTCCTCTGACGTTGTTGTTTTTCCTTGTCCGAAGTTGTCCTTGTTTTTCCCACCCGCCCTCCCTTCTTCTTCTTGGAACCAGAGTCCATAATCGAGTGTCCATACTACTCGTGCGAAGTCTTTGCTTTCTTTCCTCAATGATTTCAACCGGTGTTTTCTCTTCAAGATATTCGTCGTTTCTCCCCTTCCAAGTTACCTTTGTTTTCCCGCCCTCCCACCCCTTTTCTTCCCGGAGTTCGAGTTTTCTTCCGACCATCAATTTCATTCGTGTGGAGTCTTCCCTCAATTATTTCAACCGGTGAATTCTTGTTTTGTACGACATTCTTCATCTCTTTTCTTTTTTCCGGTGCACTCAATTCTAGTTTTTTTTTCGGTGTTGATCATATTCTTTCCTTGGATCAAGTGTTCTCCTTGCTCATTTTCCTCTCGCCATTCAATCATTCCGAAGTTCTGAAGACATCTCAGGAGATTCGTCTGTGTTCCAATTAATTCGAGGTTGTTGTCGTGGTTCTAAGCCTGACAGTAGAGTGGGGGGTAGGTATTGAGAGGCAAGGTCCTAGCTATGGAGAGGTTGTAAGCACAAGGGATGTACGAGTTCAGGCCCTTCTCGGAGGAAGTAACAGCCCTACGTCTCGGAGCCCGAAGGCGGTCGAGTGGATTATGAGTATATGAGTTACAAGGTGCCGAACCCTTCTGCCTGTGGAGGGGGGTGGCTTATATAGAGTGCGCCAGCACCCCAGCCAGCCCACGTAGGAGAGGGTTTAAGGTGAGTTAAGTCTGGGGCGTTACTGGTAACGCCCCACATAAAGTGCCTTTACTATCATAAAGTCTACTTGATTACAGGCCGTTGCAGTGCAGAGTGCCTCTTGACCTTCTGGTGGTCGAGTGAGTCTTCGTGGTCGAGTCCTTCAAGTCAGTCGAGTGTGTCCCTCGTTGGTCGACTGGAAGGCGACTTCTTCTAAGGGTGTCCTTGGGTAAGGTACTTAGATCAGGTCCATGACCCTACCCTAGGTACATAACCCCATCATTAGCCCCCGAATGGATTGAGGCTTCGAGTGAGGAAGGAGTTGATGTCGTTTCCGATTAACCTTTGTGCCCTGGTCGTGCGTTGTCCTGGACCAAAGAATCTCTTCGTCGACAGGGAGCAATTTGCCTTCAGTCGACTCGATCCATTCTATTTTTGCGTCGAGTGATCTTTCGGGCTTCGACGATCTCCGAGCGACGGATCGCCGGAAACACCGCGTCTGACAGACTGATTTGCTGTTCGCGGATTCCGCGGGATGCGAAATTTGGGGACGCGCGCGAAGCGGGGCGGACCGCGGCGTTCGGATGGGACGGGGCATAGACGCCTCGATCTCCGCGCCGCCTTTTTCGCCACGTATCCCGTCTGCATAACTGCTCCCAGATATGATTAGATCGACGGGCCCACCTGTCATCCACTCGGAAGGGACCTTATAAATGTGCCCGGCGAGGATTTCTGTGCTGCGCCTCAGCATTCTCTCCCTCTCTCTGCTTCCTTCTTCTCCGCCCAGCGTGCTCGCTCTCGCCCCCGCACCACTTCCCTTCGCGCATCTCGCCGGCGACCATGGCCAAGGAGAAGACGGCGGCGCTGGAGCGCGCAAAGAAGGCGTCGGCGTCGGAGAAGGCGAAGGGGAGATCCACCAGCCGCGGAGGGTCCTCGTCCAGATCCCGTCTGCCGAAGGGCTGGGTCCAAGGAGACTGGATCCAGTCGACCATCACAGAGAAGGACCTCCTCGACATGGCCAACGAGGGCTTGATCCCTCACGGAGCTGCGAGGCTTCCGGGGAAGGAGTGGCAGCCTCAGCCAGAAGAGGGTGAGTGTGTGCTTTTGGCCACTCATGTTGATCGTGGGTTTTCCTTGCCGCCGAGTATTTTCTTCCGTGGCTTCTTGAATTTCTTCGGAGCGCAGCTTCACCACTTTACCCCAAACTCCATTGCCTATCTTGCTGCATTCGTGTCCATGTGTGAGGGTTTCTTGGGCTGTCGACCGCACTGGGGTTTGTTCAAACATATATTCACGTGTCGCTCTCAGACCGTGAAGAAGGCGAGCCCAGGTGATGAGAGAACCCGAGTCGTCCAAATGTGTGGGGGTCTGGGGATCCAGGTGAGGAATAAGAGCACCTTCCCGCCCATGACCTTTCCCGAGTCCGTCAGAGGCTGGCAGTCGACTTGGTTCTACTGCCAGGTCCAGTCGACGCCAGGGCAGTCGAGTGGACTCCCTCCGTTTACCATGGACCGAGTGAACAAGCCCTCCCCTCTGAAGCTGATTCCGGAGGAGAAAGCTGACGTGAAGATGTTGATGGAGCGCGTGGTGCAGTTGGTTCGGGAGGGAGTGACGGGCATGGACCTCCTGGAGGTCTTCCTCAGGCGTCGCATCCAGCCCCTTCAGTTCCGGAGCCACTGCATGTGGTTGTACTGTGGGACCGAAGACGAGACTAGAGTCCATCCAGAAGCAGTCGACGACGTCACTCTGGAAAGATGGATGGTAGCCGTTACCGGAAACAAGGATAACCCACGCGGAGCCAGAAGGATTCCTCCACTCGACCACAACAGCGACCCAAACAAGGTACACTTGCCCTGCTCTCCACTGCGCTCTTGTCGCATTCATTTCTGTTTACCCTGCCGACTGGTCGACTGATCCTTGTCTGGACATCTGCTAGGCCCTCACCGAGCTGTACTCGATGCCCAATGGGGCACAAGCTTCGACTGAGGAGGGCGAGGCGAGCGGGGGCGAGAGCCAGGAAGAGGAGGAATGGGACTCGGATGTTGCAGAGGATGATGACGACGATGATGATGATGACGGTGATGAAGATGACGTCGAGGACGAGGAAGAAGAGGAGGAGGAGGTCGTACCACCGCGCTCAGAAAGGCGGTCGAAGCTTGTCCACGACCCTTCGACCGAACGTGGTAAGGGGGTTGCGACCGCCACTCAGTCGACCAAGCGCCCTCGGACCACCTCTCCGGTGCCGACTGAAAAGGCGCCGAAGCAGCCCAGGGCGGCCTCGTCGAAGCCGATCAAGCTCCTGCCGAAGATGAAGGTGTCCATCCCCACCATATCAGGGTAACCGTGCTGCTCATATTTTCTTATTTTGTGTGAACTTTGTCTCTGGTCGACGCTGAAGTTAGTCGACTGATCCTTTGGAGTTGCAGTGCTGCTACTTCTGAAACCTCGGCCCGGGCTGATGACCACGAGATGGAGGACGCAGCAACTTCGAACCCAGGTACTGTATTCTTAACGCTGTTCTTAGTCGACTGACTCGCGATCTCTGATCCTGATCTTTCTCTGTAGCTCCACCCAATACTGTTATCAATCTTCCTGATGATGATGAGGATGAAGAGCCGCTGAAGCGCAGGAGGAGTCGGAAAACGTCCGCCAGTAAGGTGCCTCAGGATGTGACGGCGCCCGAGATTCTGACTGTGGAGGAAGAGAACATCACTCGACACACGGTGTCCTTCGCAGATCCATTGACGAGTGCTCAGCAGCCCTCCCTCTTCACGACGCACCACGTCCCAGAGGACCAAGCCGGCGCAGCGAAGGAGGCGATACGCCAAGCGGGAATCATGATGGAGCAGCTGAAGACCATCCGGGATGCGAGCCAGGCGGCTTATGACGCCAGTTCTGCCCTCCAAAGCAATGTCCAGGTCAGTCGACCGCTGTTTGTTCTGTTGGATATGCTACCAAAAACTTTTCTTTCCGGAATTTATAGTAGTCACCCACTGGGTGTGTCGAATGAACTCCGTGTTAGCGGGGGCACGCTGAGTGCACCCGCTGGGTGTAGTCCCCAAGGCTAAGGTCGACTGCTGGCAGTCGGCCTTAGGCTTTATGATGTCAATTTTTCTGTCAGTCGACTATGTCGACTGGATTTCACAAACCGGTGGGGGCACGCTGAGTGCACCCACTGGGTGTAGTCCCCGAGACTGTGGTCGACTGCTTGCAGTTGATCACAGTCTTAGAGAATACATCTTTTTTTTTGAGGTCGACTGGTCGACTTTGTCTTCAACAGGATTAGTGGGGGCACGCTGAGTGCACCCACTGGGTGTAGTCCCCGAGACTACGGTCGAATGCTTGTATTCGGCTGTAGTCTTAGAAACGTGAGTTTTTCCCTTTTTCACTCGGAAGTGAATTATATTTGACATTTAGTCGATTGGTTCTTCGCAGAACTCTTGTGATCTTGTGGCTCGCTACTCAGAGCTGGAACACAAGCATACTCAAGTCGAGCTGAGCTTGAAGCTGGTTCAGGAGAAGCTGACAAAGGCAAAGGAGGAGACCGAAGGTATGTTTGGTGAGACCCTGACGACTGCTTTTCCCCTTGCTTGTTTCAAAATCTGATCTTGCTGTAACTTGCAGGTAAGGTAAGGGAGGCCCAACAGAAGAAAGACCTTGAGCTAGCTGAGAAGATCAAGCTTGCTGACGAGAAGTTAGCTTCAGTCACCAAGCTCGAACAAGACAATACCAATCTGAAAGCTGCTCTTGGGATTGCCAACAAGGAGGTCAGTCGACTGAAAACTGATAAAGCTGCCCTGACCGACCAAGTCGCCAAATTGACTGGGAAGAAAACTGATCTGGAGGCCTTCCTGAGTGGACTTGCCAAGAAGCTGTTTCTTATGCTTGAAGGTAAACCTCTATGCTTGGCAGACATTTCCAATTGTGATTTTTCCATTCGACCATCTCCTTGACTTAGTGATCACCCTTGCAGAATTTTGTCAAAACTTTGAAGAAGAAACTAGCCGGCTGGAGCCAAACCTCGACCCCGTCAATTCTCCGGTGAACGATGAAGTTGCCATGGATGTTCTCCGACTGGAGTCCCGTGTTGCAGCTGTCGTGGACTATCTCGCAAGGCTGAAGGCCGCCACATCTCGCATCGACTCGACGCTTTGGCCTGAGGAGACACTTCAGAATGACCTTGAATCGCTGATGGCCCGGTTGAACACGATCCCTGGTCGAGTGCAGGAATGGAAGAAGTCCTCGGCTCGGTGTGGTGCAGATGTTGCTCTGTGTCTTGCCCGAGTCCACTGTAAGGATGCACGAGAAGAGAAGCTGGCGGCCCTTCGGGTGGCCAATACCAAGAAGCACGACTTCAGGTCCTTTATGGAAACTTTCCTTGCAGCTGCCACTCGGATCGCCGACGGAATTGACCTTGATGAATTCGTTGCTCCTTCCAGCCCTCCACAGGAGGGGTAAAAAACTTCTTCTGGCTCGACGCTTTTAAATTTGCCTCGGTATGCCGAGTGGAATTGTAACCGATAAACCTTAACAGGCTTAACGCCTGAGCACTCTCGGTTCCTTTAGATATCGATTCAAACTTGAATTTGGTGCTTGAATATGATTGCCTTTGGCTCGAAATGTCTTTTGCAGGTTCAAAGCAAGGCGCCTTTACTGCAATCGACTTATTCTTCAGTCCACTTAGGCGAGCACTGGGCTGCAGCTAAGCCCCCGAGTGAGAGGTTTACTCTTCACTCGGCAGGATTTTGATAACTTAGGCGAGTGCTTGGACTGCAGCTAAGCCTCCGAGTGAGAGGGTTGCTCTACACTCGGTAGGATTTTGATAACTTAGGCGAGTGCTTGGACTGCAGCTAAGCCTCCGAGTGAGAGGGTTGCTCTACACTCGGTAGGATTTTGATAACTTAGGCGAGTGCTTGGACTGCAGCTAAGCCTCCGAGTGAGAGGGTTGCTCTACACTCGGTAGGATTTTGATAACTTAGGCGAGTGCTTGGACTGCAGCTAAGCCCCGAGTGAGAGGGTTGCTCTACACTCGGTAGGATTTTGATAACTTAGGCGAGTGCTTGGACTGCAGCTAAGCCTCCGAGTGAGAGGGTTGCTCTACACTCGGTAGGATTTTGTAACTTAGGCGAGCGCAGGGCTGCAGCTAAGCCCCCGAGTGAGAGGGTTGCTCTACACTCGGTAGGATTTTGATAACTTAGGCGAGTGCTTGGACTGCAGCTAAGCCCCCGAGTGAGAGGGTTGCTCTACACTCGGTAGGATTTTGATAACTTAGGCGAGTGCTTGGACTGCAGCTAAGCCTCCGAGTGAGAGGGTTGCTCTACACTCGGTAGGATTTTTATAACTTAGGCGAGCGCAGGGCTGCAGCTAAGCCCCCGAGTGGAAGGCTGGCTTACCACTCGGTAGGATTTTTATAACTTAGGCGAGCACAGGGCTGCAGCTAAGCCCCCGAGTGGAAGGCTGGCTTACCACTCGGTAGGATTTTTATAACTTAGGCGAGCACAGGGCTGCAGCTAAGCCCCCGAGTGGAAGGCTGGCTTACCACTCGGTAGGATTTTGATAACTTAGGCGAAACAGATTCGCAGCTAAGCCTCCGAGTGGGAGTCTGGCTCGCCACTCGGTAGGATTTTTACAAACTTAGGCGAAACGGATTCGCAGCTAAGTCACCCACTGAGGGGGAATTTTATTGGACAAAAATAAAAAGCGACAGAAATTATGGAGGGACTATGACACTATTATTTTGAGGTCCATGAACTACAGAAGTACTTTATTGCAACTCATCCGAGTGATAAAACTTAAGTGTAAAATGGGCGGAGTAGCTCCGCGTTCCAAGCTCGGGGCTCGTCGATATTATGCTCGACGTTGTAAAGACGGTACGCCCCGTTGTGGAGAACCTTGGTGACGATGAAGGGGCCTTCCCAAGAAGGAGCAAGCTTGTGTGGTTTGTGCTGATCCACTCGGAGAACCAAATCTCCTTCCTGGAAGGCTCGACCTCTCACATTTCTGGCGTGGAAACGACGCAAATCTTGTTGGTAGATGGTCGACCGGATCAGAGCCATCTCCCTTTCTTCCTCTAAAAGGTCGACTGCGTCTTGCCGCGCTTGTTCAGCCTCTGCTTCGTTGTAGATTTCAACTCGAGGAGCATTGTGGAGAAGATCACTCGGCAAGACTGCTTCAGCTCCGTAGACCAAGAAGAATGGAGTTCTTCCGGTCGACCGATTAGGTGTGGTCCGCAGTCCCCAGAGTACTGAGGGAAGTTCGTCGACCCAAGCTCCAGCCGCGTGTTTGAGATCACGCATCAGTCGAGGCTTCAATCCCTTAAGAATCAGTCCATTAGCTCGCTCTACTTGTCCATTCGACTGCGGATGGGCGACTGAAGCGTAGTCGACCCATGTGCCCTGGGAGTTGCAGAAAGCTCTGAATTCCTCTGAGTCAAAGTTCGACCCATTATCCGTAATGATGCTGTGTGGGACTCCATATCTGAATATTAGTTCCCTGATGAAGCTTACAGCAGTACCGGTGTCAAGGCTCTTGATTGGTTTAGCCTCGATCCACTTGGTGAACTTGTCAACTACCACCAGTACATGCGTGAAGCCACTTCGTCCTGTTCTCAAAGGACCGACCATGTCCAATCCCCATACTGCGAAAGGCCAGACGAGTGGAATGGTCTTCAGAGCCGACGCAGGCTTGTGTGACATATTCGAGTAGAATTGACATCCCTCGCACTTATCCACTATTTCTTTTGCCATCTCATTCGCCTTTGGCCAGTAAAATCCGGCTCGGTATGCTTTGGCCACGATGGTCCGAGAGGACGCATGATGACCACAGGTCCCTGAGTGAATATCATTGAGGATGAGTCGACCTTCTTCTGGTGTTATGCACTTCTGACCAACTCCAGTCGCGCTTTCTCTGTATAATTGTCCTTTGATTACGGTAAAGGCCTTAGATCGACAGACGATCTGTCGAGCCTCTTCCTCATCCTCCGGGAGCTCTTTCCTCAGGATATATGCGACATACGGAATCGTCCAGTCGGGAATGACCACCAAAACCTCCATGATCAAGTCGACCACCGCTGGGACTTCAACTTCAGTCGAATCTGTGGCACTCTTGGGCTGTGGAGTTTCTTCGGTGAAAGGATCCTCTTTGACTGACGGAGTGTGTATATGCTCCAAGAACACACCACTCGGAATGGCTTCTCTCTTGGAACCTATCTTTGCTAGATCATCAGCTGCTTGATTTTTCAGTCGAGGTATATGATGGAGCTCCAACCCCTCGAACTTCTTTTCCAGCTTCCTCACTGCACTGCAGTATCCAGTCATGGCTGGGCTTCTCACGTCCCACTCTTTCATCACCTGATTGACCACTAAATCCGAGTCGCCATAGACCATCAGGCGACGGACGCCGAGTGAAATGGCCATGCGCAACCCATATAAGAGGGATTCATATTCTGCCTCATTGTTGGAGGAATCAAAGTGAATCTGGAGCACATATCTGAGCTTATCTCCTCTGGGGGAAACCAGGACAACCCCAGCATCGGAACCATTCAACATCTTAGAGCCATCAAAAAACATGGTCCAATGCTCCGAGTGAACTTCAGTCGGCTGCTGCTGTTCAATCCACTCGGCAAGGAAATCTGCTATTGCCTGGGACTTAATGGCTTTCTTTGCCTCAAACTTGATATCAAGGGGAAGAAGTTCAATCGCCCATTTGGCCACTCGACCAGTTGCATCTCTGTTGTGCAAAATCTCTGATAGTGGAGCATCGCTGACGACTGTGATGGAATGATCAGAGAAATAATGAGCAACCTTCTTTGTGGTCATGTATATTCCATACACAAGCTTCTGATAATGAGGATATCTCTGCTTGGATGGAGTCAAGACTTCAGACAAATAATACACTGGGCGCTGAACTTTGAGAGCTTTTCCTTCTTCTTCCCGCTCGACCGTTAGCACAGTACTGACGACTTGTCCTGTGGCTGCGATATAGAGCAACAGAGGTTCTTTGCTGATTGGAGCAGCAAGCACCGGCTGGGTGGAGAGCAGAGCTTTTAGCTCGGCAAACGCTGCATCAGCTTCTGGAGTCCACTCGAACTTGTCTGTCTTCTTCATCAGTCGGTAAAGAGGTAATGCCTTTTCACCGAGTCGTGAGATGAATCGACTTAATGCAGCCAAGCATCCAGTAAGCTTCTGGACATCATGCACTCGCACAGGGCGTTTCATTCGGAGAATAGTGCCAATCTTCTCTGGGTTAGCGTCGATTCCCCGTTCGGAAACGAGAAAACCAAGTAACTTGCCACCAGGAACTCCAAATGTGCACTTTGATGGATTGAGCTTGATATCATACCTTCTGAGGTTGGCAAATGTTTCGGCGAGGTCAGCGAGCAGGTCGGAACCTTTTCGCGACTTGACAACGATATCATCCATATAAGCTTCCACATTCCGACTGATTTGAGTGAGTAGACACTTCTGAATCATTCGCATAAATGTGGCTCCGGCATTCTTGAGGCCGAATGGCATGGTGATATAGCAGAAGCACCCGAATGGAGTGATGAAAGCTGTTTTTACCTCGTCGGGCCCGTACAGACGGATCTGGTGGTACCCGGAGTAGGCATCTAAAAAAGATAACCTCTCACATCCCGCGGTCGAGTCAACAATTTGATCTATGCGAGGGAGAGGAAAATGATCTTTCGGGCAGGCCCAGTTGATGTGCTTGAAATCAATGCACATTCGGAGCGACTTGTCCTTCTTAGGAACCATGACGACATTAGCGAGCCACTCGGAGTGGAATATCTCTCGGATAAATCCTGTCGCCAATAGTCGAGCCACTTCTTCGCCAATGGCTTTTCTCTTCTGGACGGCGGACCGCCGAAGATGCTCTTTGACTGGTTTTGCAGATGAGTCGACTCTTAGGCGATGCTCAGCCAGTCCCCTGGGAACACCTGGCATGTCAGCGGGCTTCCATGCAAAAATGTCCCAGTTCTCACGGAGAAACTGGATGAGCGCTTCTTCCTATTTTGGGTCGAGTGTCGTGGAGATGCGGGTCGGAGCTGCTTCGGGGTCGGTCGGGTGAATGTGAACAGGCTTCGTCTCACCGGACGACTGGAATGCAGACTCTGTGGCGGGCTTCTTGGATCGTAGCAAGTCACTCGGATCTGCGTTTTGCTTGTATTCTTCGAACTCGACTGCTGTCACCTGGGAATCGGCAATCTTGGACCCTTCTGAAAGCACTCTTCTGCCTTTTTCCTATCACCGATGACAGTGATCACTCCTTTGGGACCGGGCATCTTCAATTTGAGGTATACGTAGCATGGTCGAGCCATGAACCGCGCGTAAGCTGGTCTCCCCAAAATGGCATGATATGCACTCTGAAAATCCACGACCTCAAACGTCAACTTTTCTTTGAGAAAATGCTTTGAATCGCCAAACACCACGTCCAAAGCTATCTGGCCGAGTGACTCGGCCTTCTTTCCTGGTATAACTCCATGAAAGCTCATGTTACTAGTGCTCAGTCGGGACATCGGAATGCCCATACCTTTCAATGTGTCTGCATACAATAAGTTCAGCCCACTTCCACCATCCATCAGCACCTTTGTCAGTCGAGTGCCTTCAACAACTGGATCGACCACCAAAGCTTGCCTCCCAGGGGTGGCAATATGAGTCGGGTGATCAGATTGGTCGAATGTGATGGGTGTTTGAGACCACTTCAGATAATTTGCTTTTGCAGGGGCAACCATGTTCACCTCTCGGTTAATCACTTTCAGTCGACTTCTGCTTTCCACATCTGCAAAGATCATCAGAGTGGAGTTGATATGCGGATATCCTTCCTCACTTTCCTCCTTGTCTTCGGCCTTGTCCGACTCCTTCTCCTTGTCCTTAGACTATTTTCCCTGAAACTGCTGGATCAGGAGTCGACATTGGCGAGTGGTGTGCTTCTGGTAAATGATATTCCCCTCTTCGTCTTTCTTCGTGTGAATGTGACATGGCATATCCATCACGTCGTTCCCTTCTTTATCCTTTACCTTCTTGGGGTTCCAGGATCCTTTTGGTTTCCCCTTAAACTTTCCTTGAGTCACGGCCAGAGCCTCTCCAGGAGCTGCCGGTTCAGCCTTCCGCTTCTGTTTCCGACTGGTGTTTCCTTTTTCTGACTGACTCGGCTTGTGCTTGCCGCTTCGGAGTCGGTCTTCTTCTTCGCCGTTGGCGTACTTGGTAGCAATCTCCATCATCCGACTCAAGGTCATGTCACCGGTTCAACCAAACTTCAAACTCAGTTCTCTGTTCTTGACGCCGTCTTTGAAGGCGCAGACTGCCTGATGATCGGACACATTCTCCACAGTGTGGTGCAAAGTGATCCACCTCTGAATATACTCTCTGAGAGTCTCATTAGTTTTCTGCACGCAGACTTGCAACTCTGTCAATCCAGCTGGTCGCTTGCAAGTCCCTTCAAACGTTCTGACGAACACTCGGGACAGATCTTCCCAATTGTAAATGCTGCTAGGAGGTAACTGAGTCAACCATGCCCTGGCAGAACCTTCCAACATGAGGGGCAAATGCTTCATGGCCACCTCGTCGTTCCCACCACCAATCTGAACTGCCACTCGGTAGTCTTCAAGCCAAGTTTCAGGCTTAGACTCACCAGTGAACTTGCTGACTCCTGTTGCCAACCTGAAATTGGGAGGGATAACTACGGCTCTGATAGCTCTGCTGAAACATTCAGGACCAGAAACATGCACTCGACTGCTTGTGGGTACATCTCTGTCGAGTGCACCTCGATGGGCTCTGTTCCGGTCGACCAACCCTTGCACGATAATGGACCGCGCATTGAAGCCTGGTTCTCTGGGGTCGACTGGAACCCTACGCCCTGTACTGTACTGACGCCTATCATCTGGCTGCCGAGGAGCGTAAGACCCACCCCTCGGAGGGGAATAGGGCACTCGACGCCTATCATCTCGATCGAGTCTGTCGCCATATTGATCTCGCCGATTCTCGCGCCCTTCGCGCCGCGGAGGTGATCTGGGGCTGTGAGCCGACTGAACCGTATTCACAGTGACGGATCGACTGTGAATTCTGTTGCGCGACTGAGACACGGCTGAATTCTGATCTCCTGCTGCCCGGAGCAGATCCCTGATCTGCAGCAAACCTCTGCCAGCTTCCGACTGCGAAGGCTGGATGGACTCTGCTATACGGGTCGCAGCTGCTAAATTCTGAATTGGGGTTCGATATACCTGAGTCGGCGGGAAGAGTTGACGTCGACTGGTGTCGGGAACTCGTTGCCGCGCGCGCTCGTCGAGTGCTCGCTGAAGGTTCTCCAGTCGAGTGCGCTCGGCCAAATTGGCCAGACGCGCCTCCTCCAAGGCACGAGCCTCGGGGGTTTCTCCTGCGATGGGAATATGCAGGGGATCCTCGTTCCTGCGGCGAAGTTCCTCTCTTTGCAGAGAGTCGAGTGGCTCGGGCTGGTACTCTTCGTAGCCTCGTGTAGGGTCTCCGCCGTCACCTGCTCCACCACCACGGGCGAAGCCAGGAGGACTGTGGGGCCCGTCGACCATCAAGATTTCCGCCGCTGGATCACTGCTACCGCACTCGGATGCAGTCTCTACGGGGCCAGTCGACTGATCGAACAAGCCGTAGAGAGGTTCGTCGGGCTCGATTGCCGCAACTTGGGTGGTGGCCGATTGGCGAGCCACCGCATGCCTCACCCATCGCTGAAGCCTCGACCGGCCCGAGCGCTTGCGCTGGCGGGATACCGGGAGGGTGGACGATGGAGGAGCCGACCATACTGGGTCGACGGTTGCCGCAGCAGAACGCCGCGGACATATGCACGAAAATGCGTCGCACCACGGACGGGGAGCGCATCAACGTCGAGTGGAGCCTCATGGAGCCACGCGGAGTCGTCGGCGATGAAGGTGAGAGTGCCGAGACGGATCTCTTGACCCCCGACCAAAACTCCATCAGACACCATGATGAAAGTACTCGAAAGAATCGCAACTTCTCCACAAAATCGCTAAAACACCTGCCCCACGGTGGGCGCCAACTGTCGTGGTTCTAAGCCTGACAGTAGAGTGGGGGTAGGTATTGAGAGGCAAGGTCCTAGCTACGGAGAGGTTGTAAGCACAAGGGATGTACGAGTTCAGGCCCTTCTCGGAGGAAGTAACAGCCCTACGTCTCGGAGCCCGGAGGCGGTCGAGTGGATTATGAGTATATGAGTTACAAGGTGCCGAACCCTTCTGCCTGTGGAGGGGGGTGGCTTATATAGAGTGCGCCAGCACCCCAGCCAGCCCACGTAGGAGAGGGTTTAAGGTGAGTTAAGTCTGGGGCGTTACTGGTAACGCCCCACATAAAGTGCCTTTACTATCATAAAGTCTACTTGATTACAGGCCGTTGCAGTGCAGAGTGCCTCTTGACCTTCTGGTGGTCGAGTGAGTCTTCGTGGTCGAGTCCTTCAAGTCAGTCGAGTGTGTCCCTCGTTGGTCGACTGGAAGGCGACTTCTTCTAAGGGTGTCCTTGGGTAAGGTACTTAGATCAGGTCCATGACCCTACCCTAGGTACATAACCCCATCAGTTGTCACCTCATTCAAATATTTCAATTGTTCCGGTGCTTCATCTATCTGTTCATCATCCCTTTCCAACGGTGTTTTCTTTTAGTGGGCCCTAACCCACAGGTCTTTTCCCAGGATCTTACCTGACTCTTCTAATTCCCCCGGAGTTATTCTCAATTCTTTTCGGAATTTGACGTAAGTATGAATTTCATCAGTCACAAGCCTTCTCCAAGTTTGCTTTCTAATTCTTTTCATCTTTGGGTCAACCCTTCCTCTTTTCATTCTCCCGGAGTATCTCAATAATTTTTGCGGTGTTTCTCGTTGTCATTTGAAGATCGAAGAAGAGTTCCTCTTAAATATTGTCCGTTCTCCCGGAGATTCATGGTGCTAGCTCGATGCTATCCTATCTAATCGTTTCGAGTCATGCAAATTCTTTTCATCCATCCAGAGTATTTCAGGAGTTACTTTCCGTCTCAATCATCCGGAGGCCAGTGTTCCAGCAGAATTCTTCGTCCTCGCATTCCAGTTATCATTCTCTAATTATCTCGGTGCCGCGCTCAAATGCTCTTTAATCAGTTCGAGTTCTTCCCGTTCTTTTGCATCTAAATCCCCTCGAGCATATTGGTTCTTTTAATTCTTCCCGGTGATTCAGTCTCTTTCATCAGTCAATTCCAAGTTCTTACGGTGGTTCGTTCAAGATTCTTTTTCCTTGATTATCATTTTAATTCATTCGTTCTTTTCAATCCTACGGTGGTTCATGAAGACTTTCTCAAGTTTTGTGCTATGTTTCCCCTTAATCCTTTTTCAACGAGAATAAGTATTGTGCCAAATCCATTTCTTGTCATCAATTTAATTTGATGAAGGATAAGCATACAATAAATCTTATTCTTATTTCCTCAAAGTGAGTAAGCCTTTCCTTCGGAGTTTGTTCTTGATGAATAAATTCTAGTCCCAAGTGTTTTCATCTTTTCCGGAGTTCAAATTTCCTCGGTCATTTCGTCGGAACCTCCATCTAAATCATCGCAAGGCTCATCTTATTCTTTCTTCCTTCATTCTATCTCACCATCCTTTTTTTTGTTACCGGAGTTCTTCATGGTGGTTCGTCAGGATTTAATTCATTCTTCAAGAGTTCATCAAGATTTTGTTGGCGGAGTTCAAGTATCTTTTCTTCTCGCGTCTCGAAGTGCAATTAATTCTCCGTATTCTTTTGAAGTGGAGTTTTGCATCTCCTCGTTCTTCTCAGCTATCCAATCATTTCCGCTTGTGGTCAGTTATCACCTCATGATCTTGAGATGTTACCTATAAGTCCACAACAAGCTTATTCTTTCATTGTTGATTTTCTCAACAACTTCATTCAATCCTTCCTTCTAAGTTCTTTTCATTCAATTCTTTCAATTCTTCCGGAGGCATTGCGTGGTCATCTCGAAAAGTGCCATCCCATCTTGTGAAGTTCGTGTTCTATTCATTCCATGTTCAGCCGGAGTGCTGCCTAATTCTTTCGTTCTTCTTCTTTCTCGAACCGGAGTGGTTTCATAGTCTATCTGATTCCGTGAGCTTTCGATTCTCGTCATTCGCGTCGCTCATCTCTTCTTCTCGAGTGCTCTTGATTCTTTGCCTCTTTTCTCTTGAGTTTTTGTTTCACCTCATCCTTTTCCCTTCCGTCTCGGTCCTAAGATCTCGGGACGAGATCTCTTGTTAGTGGAGGAGTGTTGTAACGCCCCGGATTCGATGCGCCAGGTGTCCTTCAGTTATTCGCCGTCGTTGCCATGTCGTTTGCTTGCGTGTTGCTCTTTGCCATGTCATCATCTGCATTTCATATCATGTCATCATGTGCATTTCATTTTGCATACGTGTTCGTCTCATGCATCCGAGCATTTTCCCCGTTGTCTGTTTTGCAATCCGGCACTCCTATGTTTCCCGGCGCCCCCTTTTACCTCTTTTCGTGTGTGGGTGTTAAACGGTCTCAGAATGGACCGAGGTTTGTCAAGCGGCCTTGGTATAGCACCAGTAGACCGCCTGTCAAGTTTCAGAACATTTGGAGGTCGTTTGGTACTCCAACGGTTAACCGGGTAACCGTAAACCCCTCTTTCTCTTTGCAGCCCAACACCCCTTTCAAAGTGGCCCAAGACCCACCAAACTCCCCTCCATGCTCTCGGTCGTTCGATCACGATCGCGTGGCCGAAAACCGCACCTCATTTGGACTCTCCTAGCTCCCTCTACCTATAAAACTAGATCCCCCGAAAATTCGCGGATCAAATCGCAGTCCAACCCTAGCCTTCTTCTTCCTCCGCGCGCCGGACGCGTCCGTGCGGCGCCGGACACGTCCGCGCCGCCGCGCCCGGCCAGT